>NC_143037.1:16020500-16183500 GCF_057628025.1 Oncorhynchus mykiss
TGTGATAAATAAGATGCATGACGAATAACGAGTACACACGTTATGCAAACTAGCTACATAAAGCTAAAATGAACCTAGCCCGATAAACATGACCAGTCAAACGTATTTTAGGCGGTTAACATCTCTAACACAGACCCATAGAGATGTATAGAGGGCACACTTGCCAATACACAGGAAAGCTCTATGGGCTTTGCTATCACAGAAGTGATCAATGGCAAAGATCAGTGGTGCGCCTTCTATACATTTTTATGGACAGCAGCTGTCATGGCATTTCTCTGCTAGCTTAAAAACTGAGGAAACCGGTTGAGGCCAAATCACGGAAAAACTCACCCGGTAGAGATAGGATTGTGAAAGTAACGCACGCGTTGTTTGACAAAGCAACTGTAATATTACCCCATTTGAAAAAGTAAAGCGTACCATAATCAACCTTTTTCAACTGGTCGTTCAGCGCAGTACAGTTTCTGCCGATTTTCAAAGTTACACACCGTACTGAACACCAAGCCAGAGTATGGCACTGTTGTCAACACCCTTTCCTGTTGGTGTTAATATCCTATAAAGAGGTGTATCCATCGCAGCGGTGCCCCCTGACCAGATCATCTAATAAAGAGGGCTAAAGACAGAGCAGCTTCCTCTTACAAGACTGCTGCTGGCTCGCTATACACTGATACATCACACACACACACACACACACACACACACACACACACACGATACAAACCCCCTCATGCTGAAGCTTTTTAGTTGAACACACACACACCTAGATCCTGAGGGTGACTGTGGAACTGGACCAGAGTGAGTGGCCTAAGAATGTTGATTGGTCTTCTTCCGGGATGACATCAGACTTTGGCTGGGCCGGAGTGAGAGAAGGGCTGCTCTGTGTTGGTGATGGAGCATGATGCAGTGAGATGGAAAGGGGGCTAGTCAGAGGAAGTGCGACAGCGCCAACTACACAAACATAACAGGCGAGGCGAGCAGCAGGCCGATGGAGAGATCCTCAGTGTACTGACCAACAAAGACAGTTACTTACGGTCCTGCTCGGACCGAGAGACAGACAGACGGGGAAAACTGGGCTAGAACATCTTACACATAACTGACGGCTAGGGCCACCATACCCTGAATCCATTGTGACGGGTTGGGTATATGGAATGGAAGGCATACTGCTGCAGAGGGATAATGTGAAATATGGAGGGTGACTTGGAGAGAAGAGAAAGAGAGAGCGAGGGACCTAGAGAGAGAAAGAGGGGGAGGACGTGGCAGCAGAGGATGAATAGTGACAGTTCAAACGCATGCAGATGAGGCGAGCTTGCTGCTGTGAGCCAGCATGGCTGTGAAGTGAAAGGCATGATGGGATAGAAAGCAATAAGATGTGCCCGAGAGATGGGGAAGAGAGAGCGAGAAAGGGAGAGAAGAGAAGGATAAATGGAGTTGAGAGAACAGGGGAGAGACCCTTGGAAGCCAAAGGCCATGCAGCATAGTTGGTTTGCGCTTGAACATTTGCTAACCCTCAGTTCCTTCTCTCAAGAAACTTTACTGAGAAGAAGCCATCTTCATCCGAAATCTAAAGTAAACAAAAATGGAATACCTATTCTTTGGCTATAGCTCAGAGGTAGTATACTGAACAAAAATGATGAACGCAACACGTAAAGTGTTGGTCCCATGTTTCATGAGCTGAAATGAAAGATTCCAGAAATGTTCCATTCACACAAAAACTTGTTTTCTCCCAAATGTTGTGCACAAATGTATTTACATCCCTGTCAGTGAGCATTTCTCACCTGCCAATATGTCTTTGGAGATTGCATGGCTGTGTGCTCGATTTTATACACCTGTCAGAAACAGGTGTGGCTGAAATAGCCGAATCCACTCATTTGAAGGGGTTTCCACATACCTTTGTATATACAGTGCACTTGGAAAGTAATGACTCCTTCACTTTTTGATACAGCCTTATTCTAAAATGGATAATTGTCCCCCCCAAACAATCTACACACAATACCCCATAATGAGAAAGGAAAAAAAGGTTTGACAAATGTATTTAAAAAAAAGAAACATCACATTAACATAAGTATTCAGATACGTTACTCAGTACTCAATATTTTTTAGGTACAATGGGGCAAAAAAGGATTTAGTCAGCCACCAATTGTGCAAGTTCTCCCACTTAAAAAGATGAGGCCTGTAATTTTCATCATAGGTACACTCCAACTATGACAGACAAAATGGAGAAAAAAAAACAAACAGAAAATCACATTGTAGGATTGTTAATTTATTTATTTGCAAATTATGGTGGAAAATAAGTATTTGGTCACCTACAAACAAGCAAGATTTCTGGCTCTCACAGACCTGTAACAACTTCTTTAAGAGGCTCCTCTGTCCTCCACTCGTTACCTGTATTAATGGCACCTGTTTGAACTTGTTATCAGTATAAAAGACACCTGTCCACAACCTCAAACAGTCACACTCCAAACTCCACTATGGCCAAGACCAAAGAGCTGTCAAAGGACACCAGAAACAAAATTGTAGACCTGCACCAGGCTGGGAAGACTGAATCTGCAATAGGTAAGCAGCTTGCTTTGAAGAAATCAACTGTGGGAGCAATTATTAGGAAATGGAAGACATACAAGACCACTGATAATGTCCCTCGATCTGGGGCTCCACGCAAGATCTCACCCCGTGGGGTCAAAATGATCACAAGAACGGTGAGCAAAAATCTCAGAACCACACGGGGGGACCTAGTGAATGACCTGCAGAGAGCTGGGACCAAAGTAACAAAGCCTACCATCAGTAACACACTACGCCGCCAGGGACTCGAATCCTGCAGTGCCAGACGTGTCCCCCTGCTTAAGCCAGTACATGTCCAGGCCTGTCTGAAGTTTGCTAGAGAGCATTTGGATGATCCAGAAGAAGATTGGGAGAATGTCATATGGTCAGATGAAACCAAAATATAACTTTTTGGTAAAAACTCAACTCGTCATGTTTGGAGGACAAAGAATGCTGAGTTGCATCCAAAGAACACCATACATACTGTGAAGCATGAGGGTGGAAACATCATGCTTTGGGGCTGTTTTTCTGCAAAGGGACCAGGACGACTGATCCGTGTAAAGGAAAGAATGAAAGAACCCATGAAGAATGGAGAGGGTCATTAAAACAGGACATGTTCGACAATGGATTGAGTGAATTCCTTGACGGGCCATGGTCCTCTGAATCAAGCACTAAACCTAGCCTACACATTGAAGTGCACCAGGACTGACAGACAGCTTCTATCACCAGGCCATCAGACCGTTGAACAGACATCACTAGCCAGCTACCTGCCCGGTACTCTGCCCTGCACCTTGAGACTAATGCTCCATGTACAGTGCATTCAGAAAGTTCAGACGCCTTGACTTTTCCCACATTTTGTTATAGCCTTATTCTAAAATGGATTAAATAACCCCCCCCCATCCAGCTACACAAAATACCTCAAATGACAGTGATACATTTTCATTTATAAAAAACAGAAATACCTTATTTATTTAAGTTCAGACCCTTTGCTATGAGACTTGAAATAGAGCTCAAGTACATCCGGTTTCCATTGATCATCCTTGAGATGTTTCTACAACTTGAAGTCCACCTGTTTACACTTTGTCATTATGGGGTAGTGTGTGTAGATTGATGAGAAAAATACAAATATTGAATACATTTAGAATAAGGCTGTAACATAACAAAATGTGGAAAAGGTACTCTGAATACAATATATATAGTCATTGAACACTGATCACTTCAGGTACTATTTATATTACTGTCTGGACATCAGTCACTAATATACCTACTACTGTACATGTTTTATTTTCCAGATTATATCCTGTATACACACACATACATTTACATTCTGGAATCTGACATGTGTTTAAATGATTTTATTATTTGTGTTGCATTTGCTACACATTCTCCTACACTGTTGGAGCTAGTATGACAAGTATTTCACTGCACCTGTACGTGACAAATAAACTTAGATTTGAAGGTTTCTCTAGAAAAAGAGTTAGGTGGGAGGGACACATGGTCGAATTACGGTTATGATTTTGACCATAGGTATTAGGCTTTCCTCAACAATCAGATCGCTCAAAAGACCCAGGTGCCTGAAGATTTCATGCGAGCAAAATTCACAAAGTTAATGGGGCATAGAGTGGCTGGTCAAAGGCGGTGATGAGGACAGCACCAAGGTGCGTTCAAAACAACTGCTTCAATGGAGCAGCCTTCATAGACTTTAGGAGGTGGGCACTGCCAGTATCAGAAGAGAATGACTAGGTTGAGGCATGGAACAGGTTTGAAAAAGTGATACAGGGAGGTAATACCTGCAGTTATTTTAATACATTTTTGTTTCAAAGGGTTTCGCTACGGTGTGCCTTAGTGAACACGACCTGGGTGCCATGTCACCTCTGTGGGTCTGTTCTCTCTCAGGACAGAAATGAGGCGTTTAAACAGACTGATGATACAATCAACTGCTCATTAGGAGGTCCAGCCCAGGTGGTCGATCCGTTTGTTTTCTCCTCATCCCTGCATCACTCACTCCGCTAACCCTAATTGAGGTATCCATGGAGCAGGGGTGACTGCATGGTGGGGGGGTATGAAAGGAGAGCTGAAGGAGAAAGAAAGAGGTAGAGAAAGAACTTGACAGAAAGAGGGGGGGGGGGCTAAGAAAAAAACAATAGATATTCATCAGTCTGTTGCTGCCCTTCCACAACCCCAGATCGCCGCGTCAGCCCTGATTAAACACACCAAGCCTGGTCATTGACAGCTCTGAACACAGGTCTCCCCATAACACACCACCACCCAGTGGACAGGTGGGTTTAGATTACCATGCCACACATGGTTAAATATAGATTCCCGGCCTAACGCAAGATGGGGTGGCGTGGAGTCAAACAACTAGAAAGCAGGGATGCTAACTGGTGAGGGCCCAAAAAGGTGATGGTTTAGCACAGATACACACAACAACAAAAATATATATATAGTTGGTAAACTACAAGAAAAATGGCCTATTATCAAAGAGGTTGTCACTATACCAACATTTTACTAACAATGTGATATCAGGCCAAATATCACAGGGTTTGCCCTGCCCCAGATGCCTGTTTTCCATACATTCTGCATGTGTGCTGCACTGAAGTCTTTCCCGGGTATTCACACATGTCCTTAATACAACACAATGAATTTAACTTCACATTTTCTCTGTATAACAGAAAAAGCTATTGCTGAAAATAGCTGATTTACTCATATCCGAAGGCTACCTGTGATTGGGCAGGAGGAATGTAGTAAGGAATATAAATGCATAAATCAGCTACATTTTCATTGGGGCAGGGGAAAACAATATGAAACCATATTTAGCCTACTCTTCAGACAACTTTACACAGCCTACAATCTCTTGCTCGCTTTCTCCCACACACACAGCAGTCATTCTAGTTCGCACAGACACCAAAAGGTAGGCACCAAACAATTTAACACCAGAACTAGAGTTTGATTTGACTCAGATTTATCTTTGAAATACATTAGGCATATGTATCCTACCTTTGAAGCATCTGAGTAGGTTATCTATCCCTTTTTCTGTGCCATCCAAATGTGTGCATAGCCAAGGTCCCATGTGGTTAACTTGCTAGCCAAGTAACCTGACTTAACAGGATTGTTTGTTATCAAACCAACCATTTGCAGTCTACGAGATGTAAAAAAATATATCTTTTTTTTAAAGACAAAATAAAAAAAAACTGCCCCTGACATGGTTTATAAAATTACAGAAAACATACGCCAATTCGCGGTACAAGGGAGAGAGGGTAAGGATGACTCACTGTGCCCTCTTTTTCATCTATGGCAGTGGCACTCAGAGGCAGCGTGACAGCAAAGTCAGACTGGCCTGCTTGTTCTTACAGGAGATACGCATCCACTGGGCTCACGCTGCAAGCCGCTCCAACCCCATCCCTGTCTGCACACTCTAGCTCGCCATCACGGCTAAGTAACATATTAAAACTGATGGAGAAGTGCAGAAAGAACAGATGGAGAAAAGCAGCCGAGTAGGCTACATGGCTGGTTAGGGGGGGTGCAGTAGACTGCTCACAGCTGTCACACATGGTACTGGTTGAAGCACTTATTCGGATATGACAACACTCTCTGAACTCAGACATTCTATTTGTAGGATGCATGCATTCTGTGCTCAGTCATTAACTTCGATACGAGAAACAGACACCATTGTTTAGTGATCCGACAGGGAGAAGATCTGTTTGTGCCTCGAACAGTCAAGACTATTTTATTTTCATCCTGGGACAAGCCACCAAGCACATTCCACCAAATAGTATCACAGTATTTTTTTTTTAATACATCTCTGGCAAAAAGATGGCGTTGACGTCCGTTCCCGTGCCTATCCCTAACCTCAAACAACCAGTGATGAGGACTCAAAGGACAAAATTGTTCATGATGTTTTTAGATAGTGAGATGGTTACCATTTACCTTACAAAACACTGGCTACAGTGTGTGTGTGTTGCGGTGAGCAAGCTGAAGGCCCTGAGATGAAACAGTTACAATGTTGAAACTAGAGGTCGACCGATTAATCGGAATGGCCAATTAATTAGGGCCTATTTCACGTTTTCATAACAATCGGAAATTGGTATTTTTGGTCCCCGATTTTTTTATTTAATCTTTATTTAACTAGGCAAGTCAGTTAAGAACACATTCTTATTTTCAATGAAGGCCTAGGAACGGTGGGTTAAATGCCTTGTTCAGGGACAGAATGACAGATTTTCACCTTGTCAGCCCGGGGGATCCAATCTTGCAACCGTACAGTTAACTCGTCCAACGCAATAACGACCTGCATCTCTCTTGTTGCACTCCACAAGGAGACTGCATGTTACGCGAATGCAGTAAGCCAAGGTAAGTTGCTAGCTAGCATAAAACTTATCTTATAAAAAACAATCATAATCACTAGTTAACTACACATGGTTGATGATATTACTAGACATTATCTAGCGTGTCCTGCTATAATCTGACTGAGCATACACGCATACAAGTATCTAAGTATCTGACTGAGCGGTGGTAGGCAGAAGCAGGCGCGTAAACATTCATTCAAACAGCACTTTCATGTGTTTTTCCAGCAGCTCTTCGTTGTGCGTCAAGCATTGTGTTTATGATTTCAAGCCTATCAACTCCCGAGATGAGGCTTGTGTAACCGAAGTCAAATGGCAGCTAGTTAGCGCGCGCTAATTGTTGTTGTGTTGCTGGTTCGAGCCCAGGGAGGAGCAAGGAGAGGGACGGAAGCTATACTGATACACTGGCAATACTAAAGTGCCTGTAAGAACATCCAATAGTCAAAGGTTAATGAAATACAAATGGTAGAGAGAAATAGTCCTATAATAACTACATAAGTTTTTTTTTTTTTACCTTTATTTAACCAGGTAGGCTAGTTGAGAACAAGTTCTCATTTGCAACTGCGACCTGGCCAAGATAAAGCATAGCAGTTCGACACATACAACACAGAGTTACACATGGAATGAACAAAACAGTCAATAATACAGTAGGAAAAAAAAAGAAAAAAAGAAGAAAAAAAAAAAAAACTTTCCTGGGAATATTGAAGACTCATGTTGAAAGGAACCACCAGCTTTCATATGTTCTCATGTTATGAGCAAGGAACTGACACGTTAGCTTTCTTACATAGCACATATTGCACTTTTACTTTCTTCTCCAACACTTAGTTTTTGCATTATTTAAACCAAATTGAACATGTTTCATTATTTACTTGAGGCTAAATAGATTGTATTGATGTATTATATTAAGTTAAAATAAGTGTTCATTCAGTATTGTTGTAATTGTCATTATTACAAATATATATATATAATTATTCTTTATTTTTTATTATTTTTATCGGCGATTAATCGTATCTGCTTTTTTTGGTCCTCCAATAATCAGTATCGGTGTTGAAAAATCATAATCGGTCGACCTCTTGTTGAAACCATTTGGAAGGAAGCTACACTGTACACATGACACCAATAAACCCTTGAACCCACAGAGACAGAGGCCTGGGGGGGAAACAGACAAGGATTCTAGCTTCATTACCTCAAGTATTTTCCATTGTGCTCCTAAATGTGTGTGCGCAACTAAATTTTTCAACTTTAGGCGTACACGTGCTCCTTATAAAAAAAAGTTCCGTGTAGAGCCCTGCACCATCTACATCGCTGCACTGAACAGACAATACTGTTACATGAGGACTATGGTATGCAAACTCCTGGGGTTAGTCCAACCACACACATGATATCTGGATTGGGTCTCAAGAATAGACATTGCTGGCTTCCTGCTTGTGTGAATCCTTCACTGCAGCCTCTCAGTATCACTTGATGAACTCGGGCAAAACGCTTAGTGGGTTTAAGACGCCCTAACCTTTGAAAATGTGTGTGAACGGAGGAGATGGTAGGCGATGCACTGCCTACCAACACAATGACACCAACAAGTGGAGGCTCTAGTCTCGCTAGAACGACAGCAGCTATATGACGCATTGCGTGGACACAGACTGTACTGCACGAGAATTCTAATGCAGACTAGCCGAATATGCTTTGAGAGATGATCTCCCAAAACTGTCTGAAAATAAATTGGTGAAAAAAATATTTGGTGATTCTCTCCTACTGTAGCCAATGGATGCATCGGTTAAATTATCATGATATGGACACACATGTAATGTATATTTTTTTTACAATAGCTAACTACGTTAGTTATATAATATCCCCAGATCCGACTGTATTTGGCTCATAAGGAACATAAGATTATCGTATTTTGTCTGTCTGTACCGTTGCGCGGGGGCGGCCGGTGACGAGCGCAGATGGCACACGGAAAAGTAGAGCTAGCAAAGGAATTGTACACTTGGAAGAAATAACCCAAGTACTGTGTTCATGTTATTCAAGAAGCATGTAGATTGCTGAGATGTACTTATTTTCTGTGTAGCCTACGCGATACTTTCCAGGCGGACAAGCAATGTATCTAGCTGGGGATGCAAGCACCGTAAACAGAGTAGGGACTGCTTACTGGCACACACGATTGTGTGATGCATAAGACGTGGGAGGTTAGGTAGTATGTTAAAGGTCTCACATACAGTGTCAATATCCTGTCCAAAACTGCACCTGCCCAAGCCGAGAGAAACAGACATGCCTGAAAATGTGTACTGTGGTTAGTTAACGTTACCTAGCCAACGTTTGACACGTTATGGTGGTAACCAGTAGCAAATATCACTAGTTAGACCTAACGTTCACGATAGCTAATTGACTAACCAGGGTCTGTCACACTGTCACACTTGTTATGAGCTGCCTCTTCCTGTGTGACTTGGTACTTAGACATAGTGATGTGCGACAGCTAGCCTGTGAGACGTTGAGGGCAGTTCGCTTGAGGAGCGGGTCTGCTGCAGCATGTTCTGAGCTAGTCAGCTAACGTTAGCGTTTAAACATTTTACCTTGCGTTTCCTGGTTTCGGCAGATCCACTCCACACAAAGCATTGGTAAATAACCCGTAGATTCTGTTTCCAGTTATCCACTTTGAAACCGTTCACATGGGGGCACCCGGCTGGACTCATGACAGAAACAACATTCGTTTTGCGTATTTTTAGCGATGAAAAGTGCACCGTCCTTGTCCTACTACATATAACACAAGTCTGTAGTTACTGTAGTTAGCTAGCTACGTTAGATAGCTGGCTGGTTAGCTACCGATTGTTCCGATTCGGCTAGCTTGAGAGTTAGCTAGCCACGGCAAAACCAGAGGAAAATGCAGTCCACTTCAATGCAATCCTTGAGTAATCCTATTTCCGAATGTTAACATTTCTTCTGCAACTAAATCCAACATTGTGTCTTATTTCTCGTTGTCTCCACTTCGGTAAATTGTTAGTCCGTTGTTTTAATGGTCGGCAATGGAATTTCAACAGAATACCGCGAGCTTTGCGGCAAGCCCCACCTCAGTCATACCTCTACTGACCAATGGAAAGGAGGTACCTGGTTTTGATTGAGAGGATTATATTACAATGGCACGGGATGCACGGGCGGAACCGTACGATCTGCTCAAATCGAACAGTAATTTGCGCCGCTCTGTCAATGTTGTCTCGTTATATTTTCCATGAAATATGTCGAATTTTCAAACTCGTTTTAATTGGTAAGGCTGATAATGCGTTCCTATGAAAAGCAACCACTTAGGCAGGTGAAAACACCGAATCATACTCTGCTCCGCGTGCTTAACCGAAGAGCAGAGTTTGAGCCTACTTCCTCACCGGCCAAAACGGGGCAACTGTCTCGTGACCGTGAGAAAGCCAAGTCCCAAAATGAATGCAAATCACTTTTCACCCAGTAAATGGGCGCCCGGTGCAGCTTAATCGACTCTCCTCCTTGGTGTGTCCCTATGATGTCTTTGCCCCTATGCGGAAACTGATTGGCTCAATTCTTTATTACAAACCACATCCGCCCGTCAAGCGATTCCCAATGGCTACATAAAAGCACTGGTGGTAAATACAGCACACTGACTGTACCAAATATATTTTAACTATCCCTTTTATTTGTGACTAAAATATACAGTTCCATCTTCCATATTTAAACGCATTCACGTCCAGAACACATGTTTGGTGTAAAGGCATGACATTGGGTTGTCAACATACTGTGCATTAGGAAAGTATTCAGATCCCTCGACTTTTTCCACATTTATTTCTAAAATCAATGACATAGATTCTCACCAATCTACACACAATACCCCATAATGACAAAGCAAAAACATTTATATAACTATTCATACCTTTTACTCAGTACTTTGCTTTAGCAGCAATTACGCAAGTCTTTCAGGTATGACGCTACAAGCTTGGCACATCTGTATTTGGGGAGTTTCTCCCCTGCAGATTGTCTCTAGTTCTGTCAGGTTGGACAGGGAGTGTCACTGTACAGCTTTCTTCAGGTCTCTCAAGGGATGTTCAATCAGGTTCAAGTACAGGCTCTGGCTGGGACACAAGGACATTGAGACTTGTCCCAGAGCCACTCCTGGAGTTGTCTAGGCTGTTTGCTCAGGGCTGTTGTCCTGTTGGAAGGTGAGCCTTTGCCCCAGTCGGAGGTCCTGAGTGCTCTGAAGTAGGTTTTCATTAAGGAGCTCAACTTTGCGCTGTTCATCTTTCCCTCGACTGGTCTCCCAGTCGCTGAAAAAAAAAAAAAAATCGCCACAAACAATGTTGCTACCACCATGCTTCACCGTAGGGATGGTGCCAGGTTTCCTCCAGATGTGACGCTTGGCATTCAAGCCAAATAGTTAAATCTTGGTTTCATCAGACCAGAGTTGCCATCGAGTTCTTGGTCAACTCCCTGACCAAGGCTCCCCATCTCCCCAATTGCTCAGTTTGGCAGAGCTGCCAGCTCTAGGAAGAGTCTTGTTGGTTCCAAACTTCTTCCATTTAAGAATGATGGATGCCACTGTGTTCTTGGGGACCTTCAATGCTGCAGAAATCTTTTGGTACCCTTCCCCAGATCTGTGCCTCAACACAATCCTGGCTCGGCGCTCTACGGACAATTCCTTCGACCTAATGGCTTGGTTTTTGCTCTGACATTCACTGTCAAATGTGGGACTTTATATAGACAGCCTTTCCAAATCATGTCCAATCAATTGAGTTTAGCACAGGTGGACTCCAATCAAGTTGTAGAAACATCAAGGATAATCAATGGAAACAGGATGCACCTGAGCTCAATTTCGAGTCTCATAGCAAAGGGTTTGCATACTTAAGTAAATAAGGTATGTTTTTTAATAAAAATTAGCAAACATTTCTAAAAACCTGTTTTCGCTTTGTCATTATGGGATATTGTGTAGATTTGAGGACATGTTTTTATTCCGTTTTAAAATAAGGCTGTAACATAACTACAATGTGGAAAAAGGAAGGGGTCTGAATACATTCCAAAGGCACTGTAGTTAGTACAAGTGTCCACAGGCCACATTGGCCAAATGTTACAATTGTCATAATCTATCATACTTCCAATGTCAAAGTTGGATTTGAGAAAACGTTTAAAAAAATATATATATAAAAAACTTCATATGTATATTGAAATATATTAGACTTAAATTGTTTAAAAGCAACCACTATTTTTATTTGACCCATTCTAAGCCCAATGCCAAATGTGTTTCAAAAGGTAAAAATATATGAACAGTTATTGCATGTGATTTGTAGCGAATATTGACTGAAGTAACCTGTGCTGTCTGCGGTGGATGTTTTTGGTTGTATCAAAACACCAAGTCGCCAGACAGACAGGACCTATCCATGGCTGTTTATGTTAAATATTATGTAGAGTACTATGCATGACATCACCATGGAGAGGAAGAGATAGGAGGAGCAAGAACTCTAAAAAGATGTATGGAGAGAATGTAAGGGGTGAGACACCCCTCAGGAGGGAGCACAGTTCCAAACCTGAATAAGCCTTGGAGATGAACAGATCACACAGGGGAGAAAAAGGATAGATGAGATGATTCTCCTTCACTCCATTTCAGGATTAGTTCTATACGGTGTATGAGCAATGATGGTGCTGAAGAATGGAAATATTGCTCATTCTACAGGTAATAGACTTGCTAGGCTAAGAGTTCTCATTTTCTCAATCCCCACACTTTATTTGGTGCCTATTGGAATGTATTAGGTTCCTCGTATGACCCTTTTAAATGGGTTACATACGGGAATTTAGGTTTAAGCACCTTCTCTTTCTTTACTGACCTTAATGGGTATTGCCGTCAGACACCAGATGTTGCCATTCCTGGATTTCGTGAAGGGTCCGATGAGGTCCACCCCTAACATTTAAAGTGTTAAAGAGTAGATTACTTTATTCTTAGCCGTATCATACAGTATACATATGTGTAAGAATACTTACACAACGTTCAATACTAAAAACTACTAAAGTGATGGAATAATAATGACAAATGGCAACAATATACTCATAGAAAACAAACAATGAGAATTCAAGTATACACACAGAACGTCAAGTAGCATACATGTCATTTTAGAAACACCAAAATAAAGAATAAAGCAATGTGTTAAAGTTGGTCCCCCTTTGCTGCTATAACAGCCTCCACAGGGCACCGATGTTGGTCGATTAGGCCTGGCTCGCAGTCGGTGTTCCAATTCATCCCAAAGGTGTTCTATGGGGTTGAGGTCAGGGCTCTGTGCAGGCTAGTCAAGTTCTTCCACATCAATCTCGACAAACCATTTCTGTATGGACCTCGTTTTGTGCACGGGGGCATTGTCATGGTGAAACAGGAAAGGGCCTTCACTAAACTGTTGCCACAAAGTTGGAAGCACAGAATTGTCTAGAATGTCATTGTATGCTGTGGCATTAAGATCTCTCTTCACTGGAACTAAGGGGCCTAGCCCGAACCATGAAAAACAGCCCCAGACCATTATTCCTCCTTCACCAACCTTTACAGTTGGCACTATGCATTCAGGCAGGTAGCATTCTCTTGGCATCCGCAAAACTCAGATTCGTCCATCGGACTGCCAGATGGTGACGCGTGATTCATCACTCCAGAGAACGCATTTCCACTGCTCAAGAGTCTAATTGTGGCGAGCTTTACACCACTCCAGCCAACGCTTGGCATGGTGATCTTAGGCTCGTGTGCAGCTGCTCGGCCATGGAAACCCATTTCATGAAGCTCCCGACGCACAGTTATTGTCCTGACCTTGCTTCCAGAGGCCATTTGGAACTCGGTAGTGAGTGTTTGGCACTGAGGACAGGTGATTTTTTACCTGCTTCAGCACTCTGCTTTTTTTGTGTAGATGGATAGGACACACACATCCAGGCAATCTATATATCAAACATTATTAAGATCTGATCATTTGAACATGTATTCACATGACTTGATTAATGAAATGTAGTACAATACCAAAAACTCACATTGTATACATAGGCTTTGGCCGATACTTTTTTTCTCTTCTTCAAATGATGCATCAGTAAGCTCAGAGAACAAGTGTACCAAAGGACATTTAAAAATGTCTTATGGACATGAATGGGTGAAGTTGAGGCTTTGCAATACAATAAATCCTACATCTCTCCGTTCACATATGACAAACGAAACACTGCACAAATAGCTGAGGCATAAGTAGCACAGAATATCAGAAGACTACGGTAAACACTGCTGACAAAACAGGAATGTGATGTGATCCATTTAATCCAAAATTGTGTCAATTTACTGAATCAATGTATTCTTGAGTCCTTCCAGATAACAGATAAGTATGACTCCAGCTCAGAGCTCATCCCACCTGCAGTAAATGCAAACTACAGTACAACACAGTACACGAGAGACCTCTAGGGGATGGAAAAAAACAGTGCACCAATTGTTTTATTTTTTTAAGCTGTACTATCCTCTCTACATTTGTTCATGGGCAGAAGTACAGCCTTGTTTTTGTTGTCAAATCTCCATGTGATATACCAGAAAATGTGTCTAGCAGGTTGAGGGAAATTACTGATCTTCGAAACATGAGACTTAAGATTTCCTCAAATGTTGCATGTTATCCTATAAGGAAATTCCTAAAAAAAATATATATCATGCAACAGAAAAACGGTGCTTTAGCACACATTCCTTTTGAACAAATAAGTCCAGTTTTTATTATTATGGTTGTTAATGCAGCAGTGGCTCTTCCGCCTGAACAATGATAAATAAAACACTGACAAAATTGTTTTTTTGTTTAGGTTTCCTCAAGACACCGTGAAAGAAATAACCAAATTATCATTCCACACATTTAGATTTTCCTTGACCAATGTCCATACTCAATAGAATGTTTTTCCACTTTTAAAAAAAGTAATCCAATGAGAACCTGAAGGGTGGCAGTGTTCTCCCCTGTCCATGGCCCTCAGGAGTAACTTGACGTTTTGCTGCCTACATCATCCTCCTGCGTTCCCATACTCTGAAACACACAATGTGATGCTAACCATTAGTAATAATTTCTATACTAATAATTGGAAGACCACACGTTTCATATAGCTACTTCATGTCTTAGAATGGGATAAAAAAATATATATTCAAAAAAAACAACAAAAAAAAACACCTCAAACACCTGAATTTCAAATATACTCCTCTTGGAAAACCTCTAGAGGAGCCTAGAAAACGGAACAGTTGCTTTTTACCTTCTGCACAAACTGCGGGTTTACTGTGATTTCTTGATCCATGGACTTTAGTTTCTCATCCAGCTCTATACACTTCAGCATCTGTGAAGGACACAGAACAAGGCATTTACTTCACTAAAACATTACCAAAAGAGACACCATTGTACCTCAGTCATTTTCATACAAGGATAGATAATCAACACTGCTATTCTCTTACCTCTTGGTCAATTTTGTGAAGCATTGCGGGGTTGTTGTATTTCTCCGGGTTGTCATGGAAACAGACCATGCCATCCTTTTGGTTGATACTGGCATAGATCTCGCCATCTTCAATCTGTAAGGAACAGAAAACGTAACCAATGGAAAAATCCAAATCAGGTAAAGCCTATTTTCTTTCAGATATTCAAAAGTGAGTGTTCTTAGGAGTACTGAGATACAGCATGCCTTTCCTCCTGCGGTCGCGTTGGCTTACCATGTGCAAGACATACTTCTCCGCCTCCTGGGGCCCTGACAGCTGCACTCGACTTGCCATGTCTTGCAAGGACAGAGTCAAGAAAGTCTGCAAAAATAGAACGGTGGTCATATACAATCTGACCATTTACTTGAAAAACTTTGTTTACACCCTGGTAACAGGGAGAAGATAGGGATGTGGAAGGTTCATTTGAGGTGAAGGACAGATGGTATATTTTGAATATAGCTGAATGCGGATGGAGGGATATTAGGGATGAGAATGGTATGTTAGGGGTAAAGGTGAAGTATTTAAGGTGAGTGGGACTATTGGTAGACATTAGGAGGGAGGTATATGTGAGGTAAGGGGGGCATTTGAGGTTAAGAAGATACATGAGCTAAAGGGGGTATATTTAAGTAGAGGGAGGTACAGTGCCTTGCGAAAGTATTCGGCCCCCTTGAACTTTGCGACCTTTTGCCACATTTCAGGCTTCAAACATAAAGATATAAAACTGTATTTTTTTGTGAAGAATCAACAAGTGGGACACAATCATGAAGTGGAACGACATTTATTGGATATTTCAAACTTTGTTAACAAATCAAAAACTGAAAAATTGGGCGTGCAAAATTATTCAGCCCCCTTAAGTTAATACTTTGTAGCGCCACCTTTTGCTGCGATTACAGCTGTAAGTCGCTTGGGGTATGTCTCTATCAGTTTTGCACATCGAGAGACTGACATTTTTTCCCATTCCTCCTTGCAAAACAGCTCGAGCTCAGTGAGGTTGGATGGAGAGCATTTGTGAACAGCAGTTTTCAGTTCTTTCCACAGATTCTCGATTGGATTCAGGTCTGGACTTTGACTTGGCCATTCTAACACCTGGATATGTTTATTTTTGAACCATTCCATTGTAGATTTTGCTTTATGTTTTGGATCATTGTCTTGTTGGAAGACAAATCTCCGTCCCAGTCTCAGGTCTTTTGCAGACTCCATCAGGTTTTCTTCCAGAATGGTCCTGTATTTGGCTCCATCCATCTTCCCATCAATTTTAACCATCTTCCCTGTCCCTGCTGAAGAAAAGCAGGCCCAAACCATGTTGCTGCCACCACCATGTTTGACAGTGGGGACGATGTGTTCAGCTGTGTTGCTTTTACGCCAAACATAACGTTTTGCATTGTTGCCAAAAAGTTCAATTTTGGTTTCATCTGACCAGAGCACCTTCTTCCACATGTTTGGTGTGTCTCCCAGGTGGCTTGTGGCAAACTTTAAACAACACTTTTTTATGGATATCTTTAAGAAATGGCTTTCTTCTTGCCACTCTTCCATAAAGGCCAGATTTGTGCAATATACGACTGATTGTTGTCCTATGGACAGAGTCTCCCACCTCAGCTGTAGATCTCTGCAGTTCATCCAGAGTGATCATGGGCCTCTTGGCTGCATCTCTGATCAGTCTTCTCCTTGTATAAGCTGAAAGTTTGGAGGGACGGCCAGGTCTTGGTAGATTTGCAGTGCCCCTTGGGATGTTTAAAGCTTGGGAAATCTTTTTGTATCCAAATCCGGCTTTAAACTTCTTCACAACAGTATCTCGGACCTGCCTGGTGTGTTCCTTGTTCTTCATGATGCTCTCTGCACTTTTGACAGACCTCTGAGACTATCACAGTGCAGGTGCATTTATTCGGAGACTTGATTACACACAGGTGGATTGTATTTATCATCATTAGTAATTTAGGTCAACATTGGATCATTCAGAGATCCTCACTGAACTTCTGGAGAGAGTTTGCTGCACTGAAAGTAAAGGGGCTGAATAATTTTGCACGCCCAATTTTTCAGTTTTTGATTTGTTAAAAAAGTTTGAAATATCCAATAAATGTCGTTCCACTTCATGATTGTGTCCCACTTGTTGTTGATTCTTCACAAAAAAAATACAGTTTTATATCTTTATGTTTGAAGCCTGAAATGTGGCAAAAGGTCGCAAAGTTCAAGGGGGCCGAATACTTTCACAAGGCACTGTATATTGAGGTAAAAGACTAAGTCCATTTGGAGGTTGTGGGAGGATATATTTGGGCTGAGTTGATAGTCAAATTTGATTGGTCGTGTCTACAGCTGAAGTCGGAAGATGACATACACCTTAGCCAACTACATTTACACTCAGTTTTTCACAATTTCTGACATTTAATCCTAGTAAACATTCCCTGTCTTAGGTCAGTTAGGATCACCACTTTATTTTAAGGATGTGACATGTCAGAATAATAGTAGAGAGAATTATTTATTTCAGCTTTTATTTCTTTCATCACATCCCCAGTGGGTCAGAAATTTACATACACTCAATTAGTATTTGGTAGCAATGCATTTAAATTGTTTAACTTGAATCAAACGTTTTGGGTAGACTTCCATAAGCTTCCCACAATAAGTTCGGTGAATTTTGGCCCATTCCTCCTGACAGAGCTGGTGTAACTGAGTCAGGTTTGTAGGCCTCTTTGCTCACACATGCTTTTTCAGTTCTGCCCATATATTTTCTATAGGATTGAGGTCAGGGCTTTGTGATGGCCACTCCAATACCTTGACTTAGTTGTCCTTCAGCCATTTTGACCCAACTTTGGAAGTATGCTTGGGGTCATTGTCCATTTGGAAGACCCATTGCAATCAATGACGTCTTGAGATGTTGCTTCAATATAATCACATAATTGTCCTGCCTCATGATGCCATCTATTTTGTGAAGTGCACCAGTCCCTCCTGCAGCAAAGCACCCCCACAACATGATGCTGCCACCCCCATGCTTCAAGGTTGGGATGGTGTTCTTCGGCTTGCAAGCCTCCCCTTTTTCCTCCAAACATAACGATTGTCATTATGGCCAAACGGTTCTATTTTTGTTTCATCAATCTACAATCTTTGTCCCCATGTGCAGTTGCAAACCGTAGTCTGGCTTTTTTATGGCAGTTTTGGGGCAGTGGCTTCTTTTTTGCTGAGCAGCCTTTCAGGTTATGGCGATATAGTTTTACTGTGGATATAGATACTTTTGTACCCGTTTCCTCCAGCATCTTCACACGGTCCTTTGCTGAGGTTCCCGGGATTGATGTGCACTTTTCGCACCAAAGTACGTTCATCTCTAGGAAACAGAACGCGTCTCCTTCCTGAGCGGTATGGCGGCTGCGTGGTCCCATGGTGTTTATACTTGTGTACTATTGTTTGTACAGATGAACGTGGTACCTTCAGGCGTTAGGACATTTCTCCCAAGGATGAACCAGACTTGTGGAGGTCTAAATATATTTTTCTGGGGTCTTGGCTGATTTCTTTAGATTTTCCCATGATGTGAAGCAGAGGCACAGAGTTTGAAGGTAGGCCTTGATATACATCCACAGGTACACCCCCAATTGACTCAAATTATGTCAATTAGCCCATCATAAGCTTCTAAAGCCATGACATCATTTTCTGCAATTTTCCAAGCTGTTTAAAAGGCACAGTCAATTTAGTGTATGTAAACCTCTGACCCACTGGAATTGTGATACAGTGAATTATAAGTGAAATAATCTGTCGGTAAACAATTGTTGGAAAAATCACTTGTGTCATGCACGAAGTAGATGTCCTAACCGACTTGCCATAATCATAGTTTGTTAACAAGAAATTTGTGGAGTGGTTGAAAAACTAGTTTTAATGACGCCAACCTAAGTGTATGTAAACTTCCAACTTCAACTGTATATGAATAGAAAAGGTGTGTACAGCAGTAGTTACAATGCATTCAGAAAGATTTCAGACACCTTGACTGTTTCCACATTTTGATACGTTACAGCCTTATTCTAAAATGTATCACATAATATATATATATATATATATATATTTTATTTTAATTTTTTATCAATCAACCCTACACACACACAACAGCCCCTAATGACAAAACAAAAACTGTTAAGAAATTTCTGCAAATGTATAAAAAAAAATGAAATACCTTATTTACATAAGTACTCAAACTCTTCGCTATGAGACTCAAACTCGAGGTCAGGTGCACCCTGTTTCCATTGACCATCCTTGAGATGTTTCTACAACTTGATTGGAGTCCATCTGTGGTAAATTCAATTGATTGGACATGATTTGGAAAGGCGTGGTGTGTCCATCTATATAAGGTCCCACAGTTGACAGTGCATGTCAGAGCAAAAACCAAGCCATGAGGTGGAAGGACTTGTCAATAGAGCTCCCAGACAGGATTGTGTCGAGGTACAGATCTGGGGAAGGGTACCAAAAAATGTCTGCAGCATTGAAGGTCCCCAAGAAAGCAGTGGCCTCCATCATTCTTAAAAATGGAAGAAGTGTGGAACCACCAAGACTCTTCCTAGAGCTGGCCGCCCATCCTAACTGAGCAATCGGGGGAGAAGGACCTTGGTCAGGGAGGTGACCAAGAACCCGACAGACAGCCCGCTTGGAAAGGACTCTGACCATGAGAAACAAGATTCTCTGGTCTGATGAAACCAGGAATGAACTCTTTGGCCTGAATGCCAAGCGTCATGTCTGGAGGAAACCTGGCACCATACCTACGGTGAAGAATGGTGGTGGCAGCATCATGCTGTGGAGTTGTCTTTCAGTGGCAGGGACAGGAAAGACTAGTCAGGATCAAGGGAAAGATGAATGGAGCAAAGTACAGAGAGATCCTTGAAGAAAACTTGCTCAAGAGCACTCAGGACCTGAAACTGGGACAACGACCCTACGCACATTCGGGACAAGTCTCTGAATGTCCTTGTGTGGCCCAGCCAGAGCCCGGACGTGAACCCAATCGAACATCTCTGGAGAGACCTGAAAATAGCTGTGCAGCTACACTCCCCATCCAACCTGGCAGAGCTTGAGAAGCTCTGCAGAGAGGAATGGGAGAAACTCCAAATACAGCTGGGCCAAGCTTGTAGCGTCATACCTAAGAGGACTCGAGGCTGTAATCGCTGCCAAAGGTGCTTCAACAAAGTACTGTGTCAAGGGTCTGAATACTTACGTAACTGTGATATTTCAGTTTTTTTGTCATTATGGGTTATTGTGTGTAAAATCCATTTTAGAATAAGGCTGTAACGTAACAAAATGTGAAAGTCAGGGGGTCTGAATACTTTCCGAATGCACTGTAAATAGGATGAGCCTCGACTAGAATACAGTATGTATGTATGAAGAGGGTAAAACAATATGTAAACATTATTAAAGTGACTAGTGTTCAATGACTTTGTACATAGGGCAGCAGTGTCTAAGGTGCAAGGTTGAGTGTCGGGTGGTAGCCGGCTAGTAACAGTGACTAAAGTTCAGGGCAGGGTACTGGGCGTAAGCCGGCTAGTTGGGGACTCTAACAGTCTGATGGCCAGGAGATAGAAGCTGTTTTTCCAGGCTCTCGGTCATAGCTTTGATGCACCTGTACTGTCTCCACCTTCTTGATGGTAGCGGGGTGAACAGGCTGTGGCTCGGGTGGGGTGAGGGAAGGATATCTTGGCTAAGGGTGACATGTGGTAAGGGAAGGAAGTATACCTTTGTTAGCCTTTGTATATTCTTCTTGTAGAGGGATGACAGGCACTGCTTGACAAGGCCTGTATTGTTGTCGCGTGTGAAGGTCTCGCTGTGTTTGTTCACCTGTGTGCGCAGTTCTGCTGGGTTGTTGGTGGCGTACACCTGAGCAAGCTCATGGTAGGCGTTGCTGAGAGGCTGCAGAAACAAAGCAGTAGAATATGTAATACTATGTCATATGTATAGTATATAGTACAAGAAGCACAACACTAGAATAGCTAAAGCAGTTATTTGGACTGTTCATAAAATGTAAATAAATGATTACTCTGCCATTTTTAAAGTCATGCCCCCCTCCGACCTTGACTCTATATTAGAATATTAATATCAGACAGACTGGAGTTACAGACAGTTTAAGGAGGGCATGTCATTTTTTTTATCGTTTTCCTGTTGCCCCTCCTCCCAACAGTAGGTCCTGCTACGCTCCTTCTCCCGATAGTTGAAGGTGCAGTGCTCAGTTGATAATCACCCTGCAGATTGCCTCAAAACTGAACCTAAACCAAAACTAATTTCACACGTCAACAGATTAAATAAATGAAGTAAAGTGTGATGGGGGCAAATGGGTGAATTGATGAGCAAGGGGAAGCAAAAGACGCATAACTATGTAGTCACTAATTGTGAATGAAGAACAGACCATTTTATTGAATTCATCTATTCTAACTGTAATCCAAAAAATGCTATGTACCAGGGTTTCAGTTAGCCGTAACTGCCGGCTTTTGGCCGATATTCTTTGTTGAAAAGCAGATAAATCAAAATTGGCACTGGCGAATTATCCCAGAGAAGAAGGAAAAATCCCATTGCGAAATAAGGCTTTTTAACCTATTCATTGATGGAAATAACAGTCGATGGGAATACATTTGACTGGTCATGCTTATCGGTCTATAGGTGACACTGCATCATTTTGTACAATTAAATTGGCGCGTGTACAGTATATTCGTTATGTATCTTATGGATCACACACCTAGGCCTACAGTATACAGAGCCTTTGAGTGGAAAATCTGTCAGACAGCGTGAGCTGCTGCTTCAGCATCTCAAACAGCATGCATAGGCAACAGAACAGGCTTCATCAGCACGTCACACACCACTTTGCAATGAGCTGGAGGCAGTATGCATTTTGAAAACATATTTAATTGTTTGAAACCTGAACGTTTTACTACATATTATGAGGTCTCACCTTGCTTCAAAGTAGCCTAAATTTGATCATATCCCTGGAGGCAATTATTTGATATCAACTTTCTTTCATTGTCCAGTAGCCAAAGGCACAATCCTAGTCAAATTAGCAACCTATGCTAGTTGTTGCATACTAGATCTCCCCTCTCTAAATTATTTATTTTAAAGATATTTTCATCTCTGTCACATGAAAGCGCTCGCACATGCAGTGCGCTTTGACACCGATGTTTTCCAGTTAATTGCATTATGGAACAAACATTTGTGGTTACCCTACTGCCTTGCGCGCATTGCTGCGCTTATGTGAAGAAATAATAGTTTATCAACAGTTTAAGCTAAACGTTCTGATCGGACTGTCATTCTGAGCACCAGTTGCGCACCCAATGCATTTGGGTGCAGTAAATTTCTCAAAATGTCCGGTAAATTAAAATGCTGCCAGTTTCCTAACGGAAACCCTGGCATGTACCCTATATCAGTCCACCCAATCCAATTAGTCTACTCTGGTCTACTTGGAGTACACAGTGAGAGTGTGTGTAATTTACAGTGGCAAGAAGACTAATGGATGCACATTTGCTACAAGATCTGAAAGAAAACGACTCAGAAGGCAGGGGAAGAAATGAATCATGACGTCTCTGATGATTATTCTTCTGATTCTGAGCCTCAGCCTGAACCTTCACCTCCGAGGCCTAATCGTTAAAAAAAGCCAGAATAGTGAGCAGGTGGCTGTGCCACCACCAGATGAAAACGGTGAGACAGGACAAAACAAAGCCGGTGACAATGCTGCAGCTGATTATTAGCACAAAAATATCAGAGTGTTGCAAGCAAAAAAACACCTGCAACGCACTCACCAGCTTTCGTTTGTGACATGAACACCCTCCAACTGATGCCATTGCATGAAGCAGCACAACATGTAAGCACAAGCTGACAATAACTGACGATTTGTGTTTACTGCTGTCATATCAACACTTATATTCATTATAATGGGGCGGCAGGGTAGCCTAGTGGTTAAAGCGTTGGACTAATAATCGAAAGGTTGCAAGATCGAGTCCCCGAGCTGACAAGGGAAAAATCTGTTGTTCTGACCCTGAGCAAGGCAGTTAACCCACTGTTCCTAGGCCATCATTGAAAATAAGAATTTGTTCTCAACTGACTTGCCTAGCTAAATAAATGTAAATAAATAAATAAATAAATAATACCATTATTGCTTTTGTGCTGATTTTCATTACTCATCAGGCACACTTATGATGTTTAGGCTACTGGTGTTTTTATCATTTGGCCACATCATTTGGTTGGTGTTACCGCGATCCAACACGTATGCTTCCTGTTTCATACTTAAAAAGGTACTCCACACTTGAATGTTGGTGCTTTTTCTTTTTAAATATAGTGTACAGTAACAAACTAATGAAAATGCTATTGTGTTATTTGAACATTTTGTTTTCTTATTCTAATGTTCGTAAGACCTTCATAAATACAACCAAATCATATTGTTTTGCGATAGCATATATATGATGTATTAATTACACCGTTAGACTGGTGCAGTCTGAATGACTGGGGGGGGGTCCCTCGAGCCCCAGCGGTTCTAGTGTTCGAGATGTAATGGCACATCTAAGGATGTCAAATATATTCACTCTCACCTTTATGAACCTCCCAACTATCTGTGATGTGTATTTGGGGAGCTGCTGCACTTTGCCGTGTAGAATCAAGGAGACCAGGATGTACTTCTTATAGGCCTCCAACATGATGTGACTGACTGCCATAGCTGGAGTGGTTATTGCCTTGGGAGGGGGGCATAAGAATATCACACAATGGAATTAGAGACGTAAACCAACTACAGCCAAGTCAAAGCCCTAACAGATTCAACGTCAACGCGAGGTGTAGTGTACTTGACTACTGCATGCATGCACAGTATCAAAATAGTCACTTAAAAAAGGTCATTTCAAATGGTATTAAGATGAACAAATGTGTTACTAGTAGTCTGCTAAATCAATTCACTTTCGATAACAGGAACACACATCCAAAACAGCTTTAGCACACACATTTTAGATTCTCAAATAAGCCAGTACCTGTTCATAAAAATACAGTGCTCTTTCAAAGTTCTTCAGACCTGTGTAGATCATGCCTCCGTAATAGTAGTAACATAGAAAGTGCTTTGCGTCGTAGGCGCCATTTTCCTTACAGATGTCCATCATGTCAAGCTCAAGAAATGGGAGGACAGGCTTGAAGCACTTTGCTAACAAGCACAGCTGTGGATGTACACACAAAATAATGGAGAGCTCATTCATGCTTAGTCTCATAGCCAAGCATCAATACATTTCAATAATCATGTAAAGTCCAAAGAGCCAGTTGACATGAAGCGGTTACACACCTGACACAGGTCCGCATGAACTGAGGTAAGTTGGTTTGTGTTCATCTGCATTTTGTCTATTGCCTGTTTTAGAATGCCGACGCCTCTCAATGGCTGTGAAGGAAAGAGATGCATTAAACCAAATGTAACAGAGACAACAATGTGCCATGAACTCACTCCACAGCTAGCTTGAAATGTCGCCAATGGTGCCATCGAGGTTCCGTTTTGGTGGCATAACTGGATAGTACGTTGCCAAGCAGGGCGATCACGTGTGCTAGCAAGACAGAGGTCCACAGGTTTGAGCCTTGGTACGATCATTTTACCCTGAGTTGTCTGGCACACATCTGTTTCACATACCCTCTACTGCTGTGATTACAAATAAAATATCCAAGCATGGAATTAACAGAGCCAATTCTATCCTTCTTTGAAAAAACTGCTGCATTAAACTTATATAAAATAGAATGAACCAATATGCTTTCTCATTGGTTGGCTTTATGTTTTTTCTAAATCATGTAGAGTAGTAATGACATAAGCTGGGTCTTATCTTGCAAAAACACAAGTCCTTTTTTCAAACAGACCAAGTTAATCGACAAGTAAGTTCATGCATTAGCTCTTCTGATTGAAATGTGTTGCTCCCATTTTGGCAAGACTTACCTGTTTCCGTTCTACAAGGGCGTTTGTCAACTGATGGCAGAGGCCGGCAACTGTGGAGAGAAAAATCAAATAGTGGGTTTTGCATTTCCCAAACTTGGGGTCACCGGATATGAAAATGGGATCGCGAGAAACTCTGGGGGAAAAAATACAGAATAATTGTGCTTGGTTCATAGAATCGCAGTTATATCTAATCTCTGGTAGCCGCTAGATGCGGTTGTAATTAACAGAGCCATTTCTGTTTGCTTCCTACAAAATGTGTCTCTATCCTTTTGAACGGTTTATGCTACAAAATATTACAACCACATCACTGAAAGATAACGCTCTCAGGAACCCGTACCCATCTTCTGTTTCCCTCTACAATGACCACAAGCCGAGCAGGACTCATTAGAACACTAAATCATTAGGCACAAAATCAGACAGGGAAAAGAACACCAACAATGACGTTCTTTTCTACACAGATCATCATACAAAACAAGAAAACATGTCACCCCCACGAATGATGCAGCACACCCCCTTGAGCCAATTGGGATATCACACATTTCAGTTCATTACTACAGCTCCCGCCTTGGGCCAATCAGTATCATTTTGTAAATGCCGGATCTCTACAAGACGCATCATTCACCCAAGTTGCATCAAAAATCGGGCCAGTGCGGTCTGACTCGCGTGTGACTAACGTACAGGGACAGATCCACAGTCCCCTCCCCGATTCCATTGCAGTTATTGCCTGATGATCTTCTGAACATCCCAATACCTTTGATGCATTACAGTCACTTCAAACTTTGCTTCCTCAGATTGAAATACTGTCCAGAAAAATACTGTCAGGCTGATATGTAATAGACTGTCATAAACCCAATTTAAAAAAGTAAACATTGGCCGTTGATTACCTCTTTTTTCCCACATGGTGGGGTCGCAAGAAATGTTGATGTCAAATGGGGTTGCAGGGCAAAAAAAAATCTGCGAACCCCTGGTTTAACAGGTTCAAGCGAAATACATTTTGCCCTGATCATTTGACCTTGAAAAACATTATCCACATTGCTTAGGAAACACTTCCATCACTACAAGACGTTAACACCGTATGGAGTAAACACATCAATACATGGCTTCTAGAAACCAAAAATAAATTATGTTTAGACTTACAAGTGTCTGTTGCATATCTGATGTGCTCCCCATTGCAGGTACTGATAAAGAGCTGGACTTGGGAAAAGAGCGTCTCAAAGTCAGGGATGTTTGGCATGGAGAACTTCACAAACCTTTATGAAGGGAAAGTGAAAACTGGCCGTGAGTACACAAGAAAAAAATGTTGTCACCGTATTAAAACAAAGAATGTAGACTGTAAAAGACAACCAGTTTCAACAGACACAATTTTATTTTAACACCTTGATCTGTGTGATATTTTCATAATTTCACCAGGTAGGCTAGTTGAGAACAAGTTCTCATTTGCAACTGCGACCCGGCCAAGATAAAGCATAGCAATTCGACACATACAACAACACAGAAATTGAATAAAAAAAACATACAGTCAATAATACAGTAGAACAAAAGAAAACAAAAAGTATATATATACAGTGAGTGCAAATAAGGTAAGATGAGCCTCAAATGCACACAGGTACAGTAAGCAGAAACTGACTCAGTCATATCCTAGATCAGTGATTGACTTATAAAATCATTGATCAAGGATTAGATAACTGCAGAAGAGAGCAGGCTACTCACAGCACAGCCAGCACGCCCAAGGAGTGCTCCTGGATGTCCAAAGCCCCCAGTACAGTGTCCAGGTGGGACAGGTTCTTG
The DNA here is from genome assembly GCF_057628025.1 of Oncorhynchus mykiss. Classification (NCBI taxonomy): domain Eukaryota; kingdom Metazoa; phylum Chordata; class Actinopteri; order Salmoniformes; family Salmonidae; genus Oncorhynchus; species Oncorhynchus mykiss. The sequence goes on from NC_143037.1 coordinate 16,047,499, forward strand.
GCCAACAGCTCCCCGCTCTTGTTGATCAGTTCACACAGCTGTGTCATCTGACCTGATATGCAACAGTAAAGACAATAGGTAAAACAAACAATGCAACACTTGATAGTTGAGCCATTAGAGCTGGTTGAAGAGTACAGGTCCAAATAAAAAACGGGAGTGCATGTGGGTATATAGGATGAAGAGTCTATATCATAAAGAGTTTAATTGACACAAGTGTTTCTCCCATTTTTAGATGGAGCCCTCCCAAACTCTACTGTCCAACAGCAGACCCACGTTACACTCATCTTACCCAGAGATGAAAGCCCATGATAGTCAGAAATAAATATTTAATTATGTTGCTCGCTTATTTCTAACAATATAATACAGACTATAATAGCAAACCTCTATAAACCTCTGTACCAACAAAATAGCCAGAATGTCAACTGAATACACCCGCATATGTAAATGATAACGTTAATCATTTAGTAATATATATTTGTTTTAAAGAATAGAATATTGGGTGGCACTAAGAATATTGAGCACGTTTTTAGAATGGAACGCGGTCTAGCTGCATAGCTCACATTGTTTGCGGCTACTGAACTTCCCCCGTGGATGAAATCATCGTGGACTTGAGGTACTTGGCAACTGTAAAATATATCGGCCGGTCAAGTGTCCTGTCAAGGCCTGCACTGGGTACATTACAAATGGAACTATTGCATATTGCGTTACAGATGGGACTGTCGCCCAATAACATTTGACAATGGCGCTCTTCATCCAATCGCGCGTGCTTAGGGCGGAACTACCGGAAGGCATACCCCAGAAATTATTTTCTCTAACAAAAACAAAAAGTAAGATTTTAAAACAAGTATTCGTTTGCAGTGTTGTTTGAGGTACATATTAGTGTCCCGGGGTAAAAACGCATCTTTGTGAACTACTTTTTTGAGGCCTCGTTCACCAAAACAATAAATTTAGCGCTGTGTTTACATGATAAAGCAAAACGGATCTATCCAGTTTGGCTACCTAGCCTAGCTATTTATACATGATAACAGCACAGTAACCCATTGGGTAGCATTAGCTAATAGTTCCAGCTCGTCTGAGAACTAAAACCTGTTTAGTGTCCATACCTTGAGCAGAGAGCTGCCGCACATTGTTCACGAACTGCTCCAAGGCTGAAGCCATTATTTCATCTGTCCAAAGTGGTAGCAATTCAAACTGTTTTTCATTCAAATGTCAGAAACAACTCCGTCCGTGCTGGCTGAGACAGGGGGCAACACAGCCGCCACTGAGAGAGAGAAGTGTCGTGAGATCTTCGAAAGAACAGACGGGATCTAACGAGATTTACGGTTGGAACTTTAGGCTCTTAAATTGACAGGCACAGATTTGCTAAACGCAAAATATAAATTTATCCAGAAACCTAGTTATTTCTGTTTGTTACCGTTTATTTCCTCCTTTGCTCGAAACGTACACCCCCTGAAAACATCTGCTGATTGTCTTTATGTTCTATCATTAATTTTATTAATTGGGAATTTGTCTCCCTGTGCTACCACTTTAAGGATTACACACTAGTAAACACAGGAAGTACAGTGCAGATGCAACCGGGTTGCAGGCAAAGACATTATATAATTGGAGATTTCCCACTCGAATGCAGCCGTGGAGGCCACAGGGCAGTACTGTTTTTTTGTTGTTTCCCTAATCGGACTGATTCAAATCAGGACTGGGACACCAGTAACACAAGGTTAATTGAATAGCCCTGCACCTGTATTTTTGACTGTATGTGTGTATAGAGTCAAGTTTACTTGTCATATTCACAGGATACACATGGTACAGTACAACAATTAAAATAATACATGAATTATCATGTCTACAACGTTAGCCTTGTTTCAGATGTGATTTGGCAAAACTAGATTGGGGGCCCCTACAAGGGGACACTCAACGTCTCCCTGCAGCTTAGCAACGAGCCAGAGACCTCCCCTGCTCCCTACCACAGACAATTATCAAACCACACAATAGGCCAGCACACTCCACTCTTAACTGTAGCTGCTTCTCAGAATATCTTCATTGTTCTGGGGCCTCCTCATTGGATATGTCTTCCCATTGACCACACCTGTGTAGTCTTGCTAGCCAGATTCATGGCACTCATGGCTGTGTGGGAACCGGAAAGATTCTAGCACCTGTGTTCTCCAGAGCTGAAATTTGGCCTGTCCCCGAGGGCCCCCACCCCAACGACATTCATCACTGATGCAGTTGTTAATATGTATATTATTACTCTTATTTCACTTTGTCCCCACACAATGGTCTTGCTGCTCATTCTCCCACCCCCTCAACAGGCTTTACTCTAATGGACATGTATTTATTAATCACTGCTACAGTTTGTATGGTGTATATAGTGCTATTTCTATTGTTGTTTTTATTACAATTTTCATTATTTTATTCCACTTAGTATTGCATGTTGGAGCTCAGCACCTAAGATTTTCACTGTACCCTGCAATCACACCTGCAAACCCTGTACATGTGACTATTAAACACCCTGAATCTGACTGATTCCTCCCTTCCCTGTTATTTTGCTCCCTCTGCTGCATGCATGCTCAGCTTCTTTTGATGTAAAAAGTTAAATGTTGTAGATGTTTTCCAGTTAACACTCCATGATACAAGAATGCCTTTTTAAACTCCACTGAGAAACTGAGGACACGTGCGTAATCTTGTTTCACGACATTGTCTTTGACTGCAGGATTTTGTACAGTAGGCGACACATCTAAGAGTATTTGTACCCAATTTCACAGCTGCTGTGCGGCTGACAATGGTTGTGAGATGCGACACTAACTGCTGAAGAACCAGTCCATACTGACAAGAATCGTAAACAAGTCCAAATACATTGCTGAAAGGCATTGGTCAAATTTGACCCTGTGCGCTAATCAATATACCGGTAGTGCTAACGTTAGCTAGCTTGCTGCCAAAGCCTGACCAATTGCAATAAAGGTTGAAACCATAAATAAATAGCTGACCGTGTCAAATAGTTAGTTACATTAGCAACGTCCCAAAATATATTTTGTTTAAATGGCACCCTATCAGTATTAGGAAAAACACATTTTTATCTTCTGGACTTTCGAATACTTATCTCGCGCTTCGTGAGTCTTGAAGCCATCGTTCGATCACCGACAGAAATCAGCGAGGCAAGTAAATCATGTCATTACTGCCCAAGATAGTAACGTTACGCGACAGAGGGAGGATCTTACTCCATGACCAGTTCAAGTATATTTCCGCGAAGATGTCTTCATCCTCTGGTAAGAGACTTCGGGTTCTAGTGGACATGGATGGCGTCATTGCAGACTTCGAAGGGGGATTCCTGAAGAAATACCGGGCCAGGTACCCCAATGAACCGTACATCACCCTGGAGGACAGACGAGGATTCTGGGTGTCGTCTCAGTATGGGAACTTGAGGAGTGACCTGTGTGTAAGTAGTTCCGAACTGTGCATTCTGTCTGAAAACGGGAAATATCCATACATTAAATGTCTGTATAGTCTGGCATTATGTCGCTCATTCATTTGCATCAGAAGTCCCCTGCATGTTCAAAAGGTTTCAAGAGCAGCAGCTGTCAATACATCGAATTCTGTAAATGCCAGTCACACACAGATCAGATTTATAAGAAAGTCCTTGTGCTGAGTTAACCCCTACTCACATGGTGGCTCGACAAAGTGCTTTAATTTCTGCTTTATAATGCAACCCCAGTTTCTCCAGACAGTGCTCTATTTCCACAGTATAGTCATAGCAAGCATGCACTTGATAAAGATGTCTCCCATATCCCTATTATTGTGTAATTGTATATAACACTCTCATTGTATAATGAGAGTATTAAAGTATGCCATGCGTCTAGGTCCTCAGTGTCTGCCATAAATTAACACACACACAATCTGTAAAAGTCTGGATGATAAGCAGAGGCTATATTGACTGTAGGAGAAGGCCATCAGCATTTGGGAGTCAAAGGACTTCTTTATAGAGCTGGAGCCCCTTCCTGGAGGAGTGCAGGCCGTCAAGGAGATGGCTAAGATGGAGAAGTAAGTTTGAACCATATATGGTCATTCAAACCATATCTGAACAATACCATAGCTTACGAAATATTCTTAAAATACTCACATTTATTTCAAAGACACTTGCCCGGTGAGTCAGCTGTATTGAGTCAGCTGTTCAAAGAGAAGGAATTGCTGTTTTGTTTGTGTTCCCAACATGCTTTACAATGTTTTGACCCTCACCTAGAGACTATTTGCCATTTAGTCATCACCCGATAGGCTATAAACAAATAGGGTGGAGAAGGCGGGCAGGTGGTCCTGGAGTAGCATGGTAACCCTCTCAGGAAGGGAACTGCTATGTCATGGTGTGCTCTGCTGTATGCATTTGCCGTGTTAAAATGTCATCATGCTAATAGCACATTAACAGACAGATGCTTTTCTCCAAAGCGACTTAGTCATCCACGCGTCCATTTTATGTATGAGTGATCCCAGGAATCGTACCCACTATCTTGGTTGTTGCAAGTGCCATGCTCTACCAACAGCTACAGAGGACCACGCCGTCTTTATAGAGGGAACCTTTGCTTTAGTGTTTCATTTTGGCCGACCTTATGTCAACAACCATATAGTAGTTAACCTCAAGCAAATGCCCTCACCATGAAACAGTACATTCACAGTAACTCTGTTCCAATACTAGCCTGTATCCTCATGTTAGGACATCCCCTTTGCTCACCTTTCAAAAATGCCATGTTGTAGAAGATTTACCTTGAAAACAAATGAACCCTGTTGTGTTCTTCTCCGTTTTCCAGCACAGATGTCTTTATTTGCACCAGCCCTATAAAACATTATATACACTGCCCTGGTGAGAAGGTAAGCTCGGAGTCAAGACAGTAATCCTTTAGGCTGGAGGCCGAGTGGTGGTTGTGGTACCTCTTCCTAACAATAGTTTGGGTCTTTGCGCTCTCCCTGTTGTGTGTTCAGTATGCCTGGATAGAGAAGCACCTGGGCTATGATTTCTTGGACCAGATCATCCTAACCAGAGACAAGACTGTGGTGACTGGGGACGTCCTCATAGATGACAAGCCAGACATCCTCGGTGAGTCAAGTGTTTGTAGCAAAGCTGGAAAACTGTGTGCGTGTAAATATATGTGCATGTATTTATATGATGGCGCCATATGCATGCTAGTGTCATACATATAGGTGTTTTCGGTAGTTAGTATTTGACTGTTCGATTAATCTACAAGCGTCACGTGACCTTTGTGATGTGCCTCTGTTGCAGGTGTAGAGCCTAACCCAAGCTGGGAGCACATCCTATTTACAGCCTGCCACAACAAGCACATACTTCCCAGCTCCAGCCACCGGCGCCTGCTCTCTTGGGCAGATGACTGGAGGGGCATCCTGGAGAACAAGAGGCTCTGATGAGCCCCCCTCATACACACATCAACCTCCCCTTCTCCACCCTGATTACCTACACTGTATTGGGGTACAAAGGGTGAATACCTCCACTAATACACCACAGTCAGTTTCGAACTTGAAGTTTAGGGTTCTACTGTACCTTATTTAGCCAATGTCAGAGAATATGAATCTGTTTTACCACTAGGGGGCACACATCGACTGAAGCATGAGGTAGAAATACTGAAAATGATTGCAGTGAAAGACCAGCAACAATATTGAGTAGAGAGTAAATGCATAGTTTACTGTTTTGACTCACTCTTTATAGTTGTATAAGACTATTATTAGTTGTTCCTTCTACATATTTTTGTTTGTATGTTGACCAGGACATTGGCCAGAGGGCAATACAGTTTTGTTTCACATATACTGTATAGGAGTGACTCCATTTTGTAAATGTTGTGTTCCAACATTGTGCCAACATGGATCAAATTGTAGCCTATATATTATTTTCTCAACTTAGTTTAGGTAGATTTTTAAAAGTGTTTTAAAGCATCCACCAATCCACAGGCAAGTATTGAGAATGACAGATATGACTAGGTTGCATGATATTAACTTAATGTCTATGGATTTAAAACACAGATTTAGAAAAAGTGAATATACTTTATTTAAAAAAATATATAAATTATATATCAAATGTATTATAAAGACATGCTAAACCTTCCTATTTTATTTCAAATTTTAACATTACGTAATCGATTTGCATTAGTCTTATGTGTCTTATTGTTTGAGACAAGAAAATGGTTGACTGAAAAAAATATCATTACTTATTACACCTCAAAGTATCCAATACGCTCTGCTGTAAATATGGTCAAGCTCTTCCATCAAAACAAATGTATTTCTTTTCATAAGTGTCTTTACAGGCCTTAAAGTATATTCACAAAGCAACCTAACGTAGCAGGCGTAGCAAGACACCTGAGCGGACTCCCCACGTTTTTCGGGGGAAATGGAAGTTTGGTTGAAAATACTGTATCCCTGAAAACCAGAAACATCCACATTCTGCTGACTCCGCGGAGAGTGGTCACAAAGTGGTCCACTGAAGAAGTTATACTTACTGAATGTCTCTAGCCTTTTGTAAACATTTTCAAAACAGTTGAAATTGGTGCTAATGTTGTTCATTGCTAGTTCACCTATTGTGAGTATCCCTTACCCCAGTGATTCACATAGAGGGCATAGCTAGCTCTGGCCTGACCTCTATAGAGGCCCACAATGGAGGTGTCATAATACCCATAAAACCTAGCGGTCAAACAGGGAAATGGTTCCAATTGTTTTTCGACCATACATTTTTCCCATAGTGGATTTTAGAAACGCTTAAAATAAGGGTTGTTTCGTTTAGGCTTACCATGGTGTGACATTTTGATAAACATGTAAATCTCTCTTGTACATGGTGACTTCTATCAATATACTCGGCTCTATTTACTCTGATTCAAAAATCCTAATCAGCATCAAAGTAGACACCATTCAAAACTACAAATCCCTCCAAGCTCCTGCATGTCATCTCTAATGATACCTTTGCTAACAGGTAATGTGTCAATTTAAAACGTACACAAGACAGTTCACAGAATTGTCCATTTAAAAAAAATGTAGCCTATTTATTATTTACTACATTTAGCTAACATTAGATAGTTAATCCAGAGATTCTTACCTTTGCCTTGATTCGACAGTCTCATCCAGATCATCATGACATTTGTTGTTCTTTATGATAGCCAGTTTAGAAGCTAATTAGCATTACCATTTTTGGGGGTAAATATAGGTGAATATATTGATTTAGAAATTACTAGAGAGATTTTCACAATTAGCAAAACCTCATGCCAGGGTAAGCCTACACGAAACACAGCCCTTATTTAAAGTGTTTCTAAAATCCCCTATGGGACAAATAAATGGTGGGGAAATTATTGGAACCATTTCCCTGTTTTAGGTTGTATGGGTATTATGACTCATACTATGGTACTCTATAAGGCTCTGATTCTAACTGGTTTTAGTCTAACCCTTTCAGCATGCTGTTGTATCCTCATTAGCTAGCCTCGTGCCCCAATGCCACCTCCTTTCCTCTCCTCGTATCTCTCATGTTAATCACATTTTAAAAGCCATGGATTCTCTTGTAATTGATTTTTTTACCCTTCCAAGTGTCTTTACAGTTGTCATGAAGGGAAGGCGTTGTTGTCAAGACTTTTGGAAAATACTGTACGTACACAGCCTAAGTGTTACGATTGCCCTGATGATGACCCTGTCTGTGGGGTGAGTTAGGGTTAAGCGATGTGTGTAGAATCCACTGCTAGGTCAACCACTGTATCTCACAAAGTCTGTTCACTGCCTGTCACTGCATCTTGTCAATGAATGTCTCATGTCTTTGGTGCTGGATGATATCTATGTCAATGTGTTTTTTGGAGAACAGAGAATATACTAAATGTTGTCGTTAACAGATCGAATAAAGAATGCAACATTGAAAATAGCAATATTCAATACTTTATAGATGTCATTTTTTTGTATAATACATTTTATTGTGTTTAACCTTTCATTTAACTAGGCAAGTCAGTTAAGAACAAATTCTGATTTACAATGATGGCCTACCCCAGCCAAACCCTAACCCGGATGGCGCTTGGTGAATTGTGCGCCGCCCGATGGGTATACAAAACATTAGGAACACCTTCCTAATATTGAGTTGTTTCCCCCACCGCCCTCAGAACAGCCTCTTTGTCCAGGCATGGACTCTACAAGGTGTCAAGCGTTCCACAGGGTTCCTGGCCCATTGACTCCAATGCTTCCCACAGTTGTGTCAAGTTGGCTGGATGTGCTGTGGGTGGTAGGCCGTTGTTGATACACACCTGAAACTGTTGAGTGTGAAAAACCCAGCAGTGTTGCAGTTCTTGACACAAACCAGTGTGCCTGGCACCTACTACCATACCCCGTTCAAAGGCACTTAAATATTTTGTCTTGACCATTCACCCTCTGAATGGCACACATACACAATCCATGTCTCAAGGCTTAAAAATCCTTCTTTAACCTGTCTCCTCCCCTTCATCGACACTGATTGAAGTGGATTTAACAAGTGACATAAATAAGGGATCATAGCTTTCACCTGGATACACCTGGTCAGTCTATGTCATGGAAATAGGGAAGCAGATATTCCTAATGTTTTGTACACCTGTTACGATCTGGAATGCCATTCCACAGCCACCCATAGAAGGAGCCACCACCACAGTGACATTTTCCTAAAAAAGAAGACAGGCCAGATTTGAAGCAAGAAATGCAGACAACGAGCCCCTAGCTGGCCGCTGGTCAATGCCTTGTGGTGACTATAGCGGCCCTGGGTCTGCAAAGACCAAATGCGTCAGAGGCCTGAGCATTCCCACTGGGGCTTTAAAATACAGACTGAGGATTCTACGTAATGATGTTCTGGCAAGAACACAGAATGGAGCTATAATGGAGGACATTCTAGCGATCAGGACTCTGTGTTTCCTATGATGGGTTGATGGGACTGTTTTTGTGTGTCTCTGTAAATATGTAGCCTTGCATGAGCGAGCCGGAATGGCTTATAGGAGCAGGAACCTGTCCTGTTTCTGTAGCATGAGGCAGCTTGATCTATTAAGTACACCCTGTGGACAGGATGTTAGTCTTAACGCAGTGCCTAACCTCATACCTTTGGTATGACTCGGCCGGGGATTTAACTCCCAATCTCAGGTCAGACAATAAAGGCCACTGAGTTAACACGGTGTCTCTGTGGGTAACCTTTTGTGGAAAAAGCAAATTGTCCAGTCACTCACAAACACTGGGAAAACAAGCAGTAAAAACAGGTATAGTGATAGAGACAGAGCACTGACGAGTAAACAACCAAGTTACAGCATACAGCCAACCTCTGGGCTCCCTCTAAACTGTTGTTCAGTTCCTTACCATCTTTCTATTTGTCTTTTCCCACTCTGTCTATGCGCTTCATAGAGGAAGGGAGCCATCTGTCTTTTCGTTGAGACTGTGTGCTTCCCAGCACTGACTGGCCCACCAGTGAAGTGTTGTACTTTGGTCCTCACAAATTGCAAGGTATCTTATCGGTTTTTCCAATGAAGTCTTTATTGTAATGTTAATGTACTTTGATTATGATTTGGGTAAAAGCGAGAAAATGTCTCCATGACTGCTGAAATGACATGGAACATTAAAGAGTTGTGATGATCCTGCATGTGACTTCCTGCTTCCAGACCCATGTTATGTTGTCTTAGATGATAGTGTAAACAGCTGAGTTAGGTGCTCTTACTCTTCTGTATACCTACCTGGCCTACTGTTTACTTTACCTTCCTACCTACCTACCTGACCTACTGTTCTCTTTACCTACCTACCTACCTGGCCTACTGTTCTCTTTACCTACGTACCTACCTACCTGGCCTACTGTTTACTTTACTTTACCTTCCTACCTACCTACCTACCTACCTACCTACCTACCTGGCCTACTGTTCTCTTTACCTACCTACCTACCTACCTACCTACCTACCTACCTACCTACCTACCTACCTGGCCTACTGTTCTCTTTACCTACCTACATACCTACCTGGCCTTCTGTTCTCTTTACCTACCTACCTACTTGGCCTTCTGTTCTCTTTACCTACCTACCTACTTGGCCTACTGTTCTCTTTACCTAACTACCTGGCCTACTGTTCTCTTTACCTAACTACCTGGCCTACTGTTTTCTTTACCTACATACCTTCCTACCTGGCCTACTGTTTTCTTTACCTACATACCTTCCTACCTGGCCTACTGTTTTCTTTACCTACATACCTTCCTACCTGGCCTACTGTTTTCTTTACCTTCAAACAGTTGAAGTCAGAAGTTTACATATACCTTAGCCAAATACATTTAAACTCAGTTTTTCACCATTCCTGACATTTAATCCGAGTAAATATTCCATGTTTTAGGTCAGTTAGGATCACCACTTTATTTTAAGAATGTGAAATGTCAAAATAATAGTTGAGATAATGATTTATTTCAGCTTTTGTTTCTTTCATCACATCCCCAGTGGGTCAGAAATGTACATACACTCAATTAGTATTTGGTAGCTTTGCCTTTAAATTGTTTAACTTGGGTCAAATGTTTCGGGCAGCGTTCCACAAGCTTCCCACAATAAGTTGGGTGAATTTTGGCCCATTCCTCCTGACAGAGCTGGTGTACTGAGTCAGATTTGTAGGCCTCCTTGCTCGCACACACTTTTTCAGTTCTGCACACACATTTTCTATAGGATTGAGGTCAGGGCTTTGGGATGGCCACTCCAATACCCTGACTTTGTTGTCCTTAAGCCATTTTGCCACTTTAGGCTTGGGGTCATTGTCCATTTGGAAGACCCATTTGTGACCAAGCATTAACTTCCTGGCTGATGTCTTGAGATGTTGCTTCAATATATCTACATCATTTTCTTTCCTCATGATGCCATCTATTTTGTGAAGTGCACCAGTCCCTCCTGCAGTAAAGCACCCCCACAACATGATGCTGCCACTCCCGTGCTTCACGGTTGGAATGGTGTTCTTCGGCTTGCAAGCCTCCCCCTTTTTCCTCCAAACATAACGATGGTCATTATGGCCATCGTTATGAGTTTGAAGGTAGCCCTTGAAATTCATCCACAGGTACACCTCCAATTGACTTAAATTATGTCAATTAGCCTATCAGAAGCTTCTAAAGCCATGACATCATTTTCTGGAATTTTCCAAGCTGTTTAAAGGCACAGTCAACTTAGTGTATGTAAACTTCTGACCCACTGGAATTGTGATACAGTGAATTATAAGTGAAATAATCTGTCTGTAAACAATTGTTGGAAAAATGAGCCAAGTCATGCACAAAGTAGATGTCCTAAACGACTTGCCAAAACTATAGTTTGTTAACAAGAAATTTGTGGAGTGGTTGAAAAACGAGTTTTAATAACTCCAACCTAAGTGTATGTAAACTTCCGACTTCAACTGTACCTACCTACATTGCCTTGCGAAAGTATTTTGCGACCTTTTGCCACATTTCAGGCTTCAAACATAAAGATATAAAACTGTATTTTTTTGTGAAGAATCAACAACAAGTGGGACACAATCATGAAGTGGAACGACATTTATTGGATATTTCAAACTTTTTTAACAAATCAAAAACTGAAAGATTGGGCGTGCAAAATTATTCAGCCCCTTTACTTTCAGTGCAGCAAACTCTCTCCAGAAGTTCAGTGAGGATCTCTGAATGATCCAATGTTGACCTAAATGACTAATGATGATAAATACAATCCACCTGTGTGTAATCAAGTCTCCGAATAAATGCACCTGCACTGTGATAGTCTCAGACGTCCGTTAAAAGCGCAGAGAGCATCATGAAGAACAAGGAACACACCAGGCAGGTCCGAGATACTGTTGTGAAGAAGTTTAAAGCCGGATTTGGATACAAAAAGATTTCCCAAGCTTTAAACATCCCAAGGAGCACTGTGCAAGCGATAATATTGAAATGGAAGGAGTATCAGACCACTGCAAATCTACCAAGACCTGGCCGTCCCTCTAAACTTTCAGCTCATACAAGGAGAAGACTGATCAGAGATGCAGCCAAGAGGCCCATGATCACTTTGGATGAACTGCAGAGATCTACAGCTGAGGTGGGAGACTCTGTCCATAGGACAACAATCAGTCGTATATTGCACAAATCTGGCCTTTATGGAAGAGTGGCAAGAAGAAAGCCATTTCTTAAAGACATTCATAAAAAGTGTCGTTTAAAGTTTGCCACAAGCCACCTGGGAGACACACCAAACATGTGGAAGAAGGTGCTCTGGTCAGATGAAACCAAAATTGAACTTTTTGGCAACAATGCAAAACGTTATGTTTGGCGTAAAAGCAACACAGCTGAACACACCATCCCCACTGTCAAACATGGTGGTGGCAGCATCATGGTTTGGGCCTGCTTTTCTTCAGCAGGGACAGGGAAGATGGTTAAAATTGATGGGAAGATGGATGGAGCCAAATACAGGACCCTTCTGGAAGAAAACCTGATGGAGTCTGCAAAAGACCTGAGATTGGGACGGAGATTTGTCTTCCAACAAGACAATGATCCAAAACATAAAGCAAAATCTACAATGGAATGGTTCAAAAATAAACATATCCACGTGTTAGAATGGCCAAGTCAAAGTCCAGACCTGAATCCAATCGAGAATCTGTGGAAAGAACTGAAAACTGCTGTTCACAAATGCTCTCCATCCAACCTCACTGAGCTCGAGCTGTTTTGCAAGGAGGAATGGGAAAAAATGTCAGTCTCTCGATGTGCAAAACTGATAGAGACATACCCCAAGCGACTTACAGCTGTAATCGCAGCAAAAGGTGGCGCTACAAAGTATTAACTTAAGGGGGCTGAATAATTTTGCACGCCCAATTTTTCAGTTTTTGATTTGTTAAAAAGTTTGAAATATCCAATAAATGTCGTTCCACTTCCTGATTGTGTCCCACTTGTTGTTGATTCTTCACAAAAAATACAGTTTTATTTCTTTATGTTTGAAGCCTTAAATGTGGCAAAAGGTCGCAAAGTTCAAGGGGGCCGAATACTTTCGCAAGGCACTGTGCCTACCTACCTACCTACCTCCCTACCTGCCTGGCCTACTATTCTCTTTACCTACCTACCTACCTGGCCTACTATTCTCTTTACCTACCTACCTACCTGGCCTACTATTCTCTTTACCTACCTACCTACCTACCTGGCCTACTATTCTCTTTCCCTACCTACCGGACCTAGTATTCTCTTTACCTACCTACCTACCTACCTACCTACCTACCTACCTACCTACCTACCCTACTATTCTCTTTACCTATCTACTTACCTGGCCTACTATTCTCTTTACCTACCTACCTACCTGGCCTACTATTCTCTTTACTATTCTCTTTACCTACCTACCTACCTGGCCTACTAATCTCTTTACCTACCTACCTACCTGGCTGACTATTCTCTTTACCTACCTACCTACCTGGCCTACTATTCTCTTTACCTACCTACCTGGCCTACTATTCTCTTTCCCTACCTACCTACCTGGCCTACTATTCTCTTTACCTACCTACCTACCTACCTACCTACCTACCTACCTACCTACCTGGCCAACTATTCTCTTTACCTACCTACCTACCTGGCCTACTATTCTCTTTACCTACCTACCTACCTACCCGGCCTACTATTCTCTTTATCTACCTACCTGGCCTATTATTCTGTTTACCTACCTACCTGGCCTATTATTCTGTTTACCTACCTACCTGGCCTACTATTATCTTTACCTACCTACCTACCTACCTGGCCTACTATTCTCTTTACCTACCTACCTGGCCTATTATTCTGTTTACGTACCTACCTGGCCTACTATTCTCTTTACCTACCTACCTACCTGGCCTACTATTCTCTTTACCTACCTACCTACCTGGCCTACTATTCTCTTTACCTACCTACCGGGCCTAGTATTCTCTTTACCTACCTACCTACCTACCTACCTACCTACCTGGCCTACTATTCTCTTTACCTACCTACCTGGCCTATTATTCTGTTGACCTACCTACCTGGCCTACTATTCTCTTTACCTACCTACCTACCTGGCCTACTATTCTCTTTACCTACCTACCTACCTGGCCTACTATTCTCTTTACCTACCTACCTACCTGGCCTACTATTCTCTTTACCTACCTACCTACCTGGCCTACTATTCTCTTTACCTACCTACCGGGCCTAGTATTCTCTTTACCTACCTACCTACCTACCTACCTACCTACCTACCTACCTACCTACCTACCTACCTACCCTACTATTCTCTTTACCTACCTACCTACCTGGCCTACTATTCTCTTTATTTACCTACCTGGCCTACTATTCTCTTTACCTACCTAACTACCTACCTCCCTACCCTACTATTCTCTTTACCTACCTACCTACCTGGCCTACTATTCTCTTTACCTACCTACCTACCTACCTACCCTACTATTCTATTTACCTACCTACTTACCTGGCCTACTATTCTCTTTACCTACCTACCTACCTGGCCTACTATTCTCTTTACCTACCTACCTACCTGGCCTACTATTCTCTTTACCTACCTGGCCTACTATTCTCTTTACCTACCTACCGGGCCTACTATTCTCTTTACCTACCTACCTACCTGGCCTACTATTCTCTTTACCTACCTACCGGGCCTACTATTCTCTTTACCTACCTACCTACCTACCTGGCCTACTATTCTCTTTACCTACCTACCTACCTGGCCTACTATTCTCTTTACCTACCTACCTACCTGGCCTACTCTTCTCTTTACCTACCAACCTACCTGGCCTACTATTCTCTTTACCTACCTACCTGGCCTACTATTCTCTTTACCTACCTACCTACCTACCCTACTATTCTCTTTACCTACCTACCTGGCCTACTATTCTCTTTACCTACCTGGCCTACTATTCTCTTTACCTACCTGGCCTACTATTCTCTTTACCTACCTACCTGGCCTACTATTCTCTTTACCTTCACTACCGTTCAAATGTTTGGGGTCACTTATAAATGTCCTTGTTTTTGAAAGAAAATAACATTTTTTTCCCATTAAAATAACATCAAATTGATCAGAAATACAGTGTAGACATGGTTAATGTTGTAAATGACTATTGTAGCTGGAAACGTCAGATTTTTTATGGAATATCTACATAGGCGTACAGAAGCCCATTATCAGCAACCATCACTCCTGTGTTCCAATGGCACGTTGTGTTAGCTCATCCAAGTTTATCATTTTCGAAGGCTAATTGATCATTAAAAGCCCCTTTTTCAGTTATGTTAGCACAGCTAAAAACTGTTGTTCTGATTAACGAAGCAATAAAACTGGCCTTTAGACTAGTTGAGTATCTGGAGCATCAGCATTTGTGGGTTTGATTATAGGCTCAAAATGGCCAGAAACAAAGACCTTTATTTTGAAACTCGTCAGTTTATTCTTGTTCTGAGAAATGAAGGCTATTCTATGTGTGAAATTGCCAGAAACTGAAGATCTTGTACAACACTGTGTACTACTCCCTTCACAGAACAGTGCAAACTGTCTCTGACCAGAATAGAAAGAGGAGTGGGAGGCCCCGGTGCACAACTGAGCAAGAGGACAAGTACATTAGAGTGTCTGGTTTGAGAAACAGATGCCTCACAAGTCCTCAACTGGCAGCTTCATTAAATGGTACCTGCAAAACACCAGTCTCAACGTCAACAGTGAAGAGGCGACTCTGGGATGCTGGCCTTCTAGGCAGAGTTGTAAAGAAAAAGCCATATCTCAGACTGGCCAACAAAAAGAAAAGATTAAGATGGGCAAAATAACACATACAGAGGAATCTTGCTGTGGGGATGTTTTTCAGCGGCAGGGACTGGGAGACTAGTCAGGATCGAGGCAAAGATGAACGGAGCAAAGTACAGAGAGATCCTTGATGAAAACCTGCTCCAGAGCACTCAGGACTGGTTGCGAAGGTACACCTTCTGACAGGACAACGCAGGAGTGGCTTCGGGTCAAGTCTCTGAATGTCCTTGAGTGACCCGGACTTGAACCCGATTGAACATCTCTGGCGAGACCTGAAAATAGCTGTGCAGCAACGCTCCCCATCCAACCTGACAGAGCTTGAGAGGAGCTGCAGAGAAGAATGGGAGAAACTCCCCAAATACAGGTGTGCAAAGCGTCATACCTAAGAAGACTCGAGGCTGTAATTGCTGCCAAAAGTGATTAAAGAAAGTACTGAGTAAAGGGTCTGAATGAGTACTTATGGAAATGTGTTATTTCAGTTTTAGCTAGAATTTCTAATATCCTGTTTTTGCTTTGTCATTATGGGGTATTGTATGAAGACATTTGAGGGGGAAAAACAATTTAATACATTTTAGAATAAGGCTGTAACCTACCAAAATGTAGAAAAAGTCAAAGGGTCTGAATACTTTTCGAAGGCACGGTATAGCCTAATATCAGCTCTTGGCTGTTTGTCAGCTTGGCAGCAGCAGCAAGCGGGTGGAGGCAGTCTAAAAGGAGAGGAAACTTCCTCTGCAGTGGATGACGTGCCACTTCGTGCATCTTTAATCAGTGTCGATGTGATTTGAAGGGTGGGAAGAGGAAGGCGGTCAACCCACTCTATGTACACAGCTACTGTTGAGAGGGCAGTGGGATGCTTGTTTCATTACCGGTCATGGACTAGCAGGGCTTATGCATCTCTTGTGGAACATTTTTTGTTACGCACACACACATACACATAATCAGTGTCCATTCATCCTTCAACAGCCTCCCATTAATTGAGTTACAGTAGATGAGAGGGCTGTGCCACAACTGTTTGCTCAGTGCCTGGTCCCTGTCAACACTCAGTAATAACAAGGGTCCATAATATAATAAACTAAGCAAAAAAAGAAACGTCCCTTTTTCAAGACCCTGTCTTTCACAGATAATTTAAAAAATAATAATCTAAATAACTTCACAGATATTCATTGGAAAGGGTTTAAACACTGTTTCCCATGCTTGTTCAATGAACCATAAACAATTAATGAACATGCACCAGTGGAACGGTCGTTAAGACACTAACAGCTTACAGACGGTAGGCAATTAAGGTCATAGTTATGAAAACTTATGACACTAAAGAGGCCTTTCTACTCACTATGAAAAACGCAAAAAGAAAGATATCCAGGGTCCCTGCTCATCTGCGTGAACGTGCCTTAGAAATGCTGCAAGGAGGAATAAGGACTGCAGTTGTGGCCAGGGCAATAAATTCTAATGTCCATACTGTGAGACGCCTAAGACAGCGCTACAGGGAGACAGGACGGACAGCTGATCGTCCTCACAGTGGCAGACCACGTGTAACAACACCTGTACAGGATCAGTACATCCGAACATCATACCTGCGGGACAGATACAGGATGGCAACAACAACAGCCCGCGTTACACCAGGAACGCACAAACCATCTGTGCTCAGACTGTCCACAATAGGCTGGTAGAGGCTGGACTGAGGGCTTGTAGGCCTGTTGTGAGGCAGGTCCTCACCAGACATCACTGTCAACAACGTCACCTATGGGCACAAACCCACCGGCGCTGGACCAGACAGGACTGGCAAAAAGTGCTCTTCACTGACGAGTCGCGGTTTTGTCCCACCAGGGGTGATGGTCGGATTCGCGTTTATTGTAGAAGGAATGAGCATTACACCGAGGCCTGTACTCTGGAGCGGGATCAATTTGAAGGTGAAGGGTCCGTCATGGTCTGGGGCGGTGTGTCACAGCATCATCGTACTGAGCTTGTTGTCATTGCAGGCAATCTCAATGCTGTGCGTTACAGAGAAGACATCTTCCTCCCTCGTGTGGTACCCTTCCTGCAGGCTCATCCTGACATGACCCTCCAGCATGACCATGCCACCAGCCATCCTGCTAGTTCTGTGCGTGATTTCCTGCAAGACAGGAATGTCAGTGTTCGAAGAGCCCAGATCTCAATCCCATTGAGCACGTCTGGGACCTGTTGGATTGGAGGGTGAGGGCTAGGGCCATTTCCCCTAGAAATGTCCGGGAACTTGCAGGTGCCTTGGTGGAAGAGTGGGGTAACATCTCACAGCAAGAACTGACAAATCTGGTGCAGTCCATGAGGAGGAGATGCACTGCAGTACTTAATGCAGCTGGTGGCCACACCAGATACGGACTGTTACTTTTGATTTATTTTGATCCCCCCTTTGTTCAGGGACACATTCCATTTCTGTTAGTCACATGTCTGTGGAACTTGTTCAGTTTATGTCTCAGTTGTTGAATCTTGTTATGTTCATACAAATATTTACACATGTTAAGTTTGCTGAAAGTAAACGCAGTTGACAGTGAGAGGACATTTCTTTCTTTTTCGGGGTTTACATCTCTTGGACACTGACACTGAGCCATCACAACAGAATCACATAGAGTTATAGCAACACAACGGACATTGCTTACCAGAAGACAACCATATTATCTGAGTGACAGTAACACAAGGACCAACCTACAACAAGGCAGTTGCATTGAAAGTTTTTGCAAAGAAAGATGTGACAGCATGTTTGGCTGTGAGCAGTAACATTGTTTTTGAGTGTGATTTATTTTGCCTTGGTGCATCCTACCTTTCCAACACCTACAACAACAAATTATAGGTAATTGGGTCAGAATATACTGTATTAAGTTATGTATGTAAGCAGAACACATTGATATCCAAGAGGCTGGTGGGTCAACATCACATTTGCGAGGGCTTCCTAACATGAGTCATTCATGTCAATAGCTAGCTACATCAGACAGAGCAGTGGGCTGGGTGGAGGTTTCCATAGACTGGTGGCATAAATAATACAACATGCTTAGCGGAAATAGGAAAACAACATTACAATCAATCCATACAATGTGAAGGCATACAGACATTGACGTCACTCACTGACGCATACACCCGTGAGATGTGATCGGTATACAGCTTGGGTAGAAGTGTGAGCGTGTTAGGCTTTCGAATTTTGACTTCATTGAGTCGATTAGACCATCACGAAATCTGAATTACCCAACCCATAGGCATGAAGAAACACATGAATGGTAAAAATATTGGGAACTTTTTCATTTTAGTTCTAGGTATTGTGATTCACACGTGGAGCAAATTTCCTTATTAGGAGGTCAAATCAAATTCTATTTCTCACATGCGCCGAATACAACAACAACAACCTTACAGTGAAATGCTTACTTACGAGCCCTTAACAAACAATGGTTTGAGAAGTTTTAATTTTAAAAAAAGTGTTAAGTAAAAAACTGAAAATAAAAGTAACAAATGATTAAACAGCAGCAGTAAAATAACAAGGGAGGCTATGTACAGGGGATACCGGTAAAGAGTCAATGTGTGGGGGCACCAGTTAGTCGAGGTAATTGAGGTAATATGTACATGTAGGTAGAGTTAAAGTGACTATGCATAGATAATAAACAGGTTAGTCAAGGTAATTGAGGTAATATGTACATGTAGGTAGAGTTAAAGTGACTATGCATACATTATAAACAGAGAGTAGCAGCAGTGTAAAAAAGGTGTCTGGGTAGCCCTTTGATTAGCTGTTCAGGGGTCTTATGACTTGGGGATAGAAGCTGTTAAGAAGCCTCTTGGACCTAGACTTGGCGCTCCGGTATTAGCTTGCCTTGCGGTATTAGAGAGAACAGTCTATGACTGGGGTGGCTGGAGTCCTTGACAATTTTTAGGGTCTTCCTCTGACACTGCCTGGTACAGAGGTCCTGGATGGCAGGAAGCTTGGCCCCAGTGATGTACTGGGCGGTACGCACTACCCTCTGTAAGTGCCTTGTGGTCGGAGGCCGAGCAGTTGCCATACCAGGCAGTGATGCAACTAGTCAGGATGCTCTCGATGGTGCAGCTATATAAACTTTTGAGGATCTGAGGACCCATGCAAAATCTTTTGGCATTGTCATGCCCTCTTCACAACTGTCTTAGTGTGTTTGGACCATGACAGCTTGTTGGTGATGTGTACACCAAGGAACCTGACGCTCTCAACCTGTTCCAATACAGCCCCGTTGATGAGAATGGGGGCGTGCTCGGTCATCTTTTTCATGACGTCAACAATCATCTCCTTTGTCTTGATCACTTTGAGGGAGAGGTTGTTGTCCTGGCACCACACGGCCAGGTCTCTGACCTCCTCCCTATAGGCTGTCTCCTCGTTGTCTGTGATCAGGCCTACCACTGTTGTGTCATCAGCAAACTTGATGATGGTGTTGGAGTTGTGCCTGGCTGTGCACTCATGAGTGAACAGGGAGTACAGGAGGGGACTGAGCACGTACCCCTGAGGGACCTCCGTGTTGAGGATCAGCATGGCAGATGTGTTGTTCCCTACCCTGACAAATCAAATCAAATGTTATTGGTCACATACACATGGTTAGCAGATGTTAATGTGAGTGCAGCGAAATGCTTGTGCTTCTAGTTCCCAATGTAGAGTAATATCTAACAAGTAATCTAACAATTTCACAACAACTACCTTATACACACAAGTGTAAAGGAATGATTAAGAATATGTACATATACAGTGGGGCAAAAAAGTATTTAGTCAGCCACCAATTGTGCAAGTTCTCCCACTTAAAAAGATGAGAGAGGCCTGTAATTTTCATCATAGGTACACTTCAACTATGGCAGACAAAATGAGGGAAAAAAATCCAGAAAATCACATTGTAGGATTTTTAATGAATTTATTTGCAAATTATGGTGGAAAATAAGGATTTGGTCAATAACAAAAGTTTATCTCAATACTTTGTTATATACCCCTTGTTGGCAATGACAGAGGTCAAACGTTTTCTGTAAGTCTTCACAAGGTTTTCACACACTGTTGCTGGTATTTTGGCCCATTCCTCCATGCAGATCTCCTCTAGAGCAGTGTTGTTTTGGGGCTGTTGCTGGGCAACACAGACTTTCAACTCCCTCCAAAGATTTTCTATGGGGTTGAGATCTGGAGACTGGCTAGGCCACTCCAGGACCTTGAAATACTTCTTACGAAGCCACTCCTTCGTTGCCCGGACGGTGTGTTTGGGATCATTGTCATGCTGAAAGACCAAGCCACGTTTCAACTTCAATGCCCTTGCTGATGGAAGGAGGTTTTCACTCAAAATCTCACGATACATGGCCCCATTCATTCTTTCCTTTACACGGATCAGTCGTCCTGGTCCCTTTGCAGAAAAACAGCCCCAAAGCATGATGTTTCCACCCCCATGCTTCACAGTAGGTATGGTGTTCTTTGGATGCAACTCAGCATTCTTTGTCCTCCAAACACGACGAGTTGAGTTTTTACCACAAAGTTATATTTTGGTTTCATCTGACCATATGACATTCTCCCAATCTTCTTCTGGATCATCCAAATGCTCTCTAGCAAACTTCAGACGGGCCTGGACATGTACTGGCTTTAGCAGGGGGACACGTCTGGCACTGCAGGATTTGAGTCCCTGGCGGCGTAGTGTGTTACTGATGGTAGGCTTTGTTACTTTGGTCCCAGCTCTCTGCAGGTCATTCACTAGGTCCCCCCGTGTGGTTCTGAGATTTTTGCTCACCGTTCTTGTGATCTTTTTGACCCCACGGGGTGAGATCTTGCGTGGAGCCCCAGATCGAGGGAGATTATCAGTGGTCTTGTATGTCTCCCATTTCCTAATAATTGCTCCCACAGTTGATTTCTTCAAACCAAGCTGCTTACCTATTGCAGATTCAGTCTTCCCAGCCTGGTGCAGGTCTACAATTTTGTTTCTGGTGTCCTTTGACAGCTCTTTGGTTTTGGCCATAGTGGAGTTTGGAGTGTGACTGTTTGAGGTTGTGGACAGGTGTCTTTTATACTGATAACAAGTTCAAACAGGTGCCATTAATACAGGTTACGAGTGGAGGACAGAGGAGCCCCTTAAAGAAGAAGTTACAGATCTGTGAGAGCCAGAAATCGTGCTTGTTTGTAGGTGACCAAATACTTATTTTCCACCATAATTTGCAAATAAATTCATTAAAAATCCTACAATGTGATTTTCTGTATTTTTTTTCTCATTTTCTCTGTCATAGTTGAAGTGTACCTATGATGAAAATTACAGGCCTCTCTTATCTTTTTAAGTGGGAGAACTTGCACAATTGGTGGCTTACTAAATACTTTTTTGCCCCACTGTACTTATTCAGACTTATTTAAAGTCCATTCACACCTGCATTTTGAAGACTCAGGTAGGCAGGTAGAGAAAAACAGACAGGTTTTAGACTATAGGTGCCTCTATAGGTTCCCCTTCAAATAGGCTTCGTCCCCTATCTCAGACTTAGAAACATTTGGATCTTAGTCATAAGTATAAATATTAGCGCAATGGCGAAGTCTATGGGTAGTCTCTCGGTCCCAGCTTTGATGCACCTGTACTGACCTAACCTTTTGGATGATAGCGGGGTGAACAGGCAGTGGCTCGGGTGGTTGTTGTCCTTTATCTTTTTGGTCTTCCTGTGACATTGAGTGGTGTAGGTGTTATGGAGGGCAGGTAGTTTGCCCCTGGTGATGCGTTGTACAGACCTTACTACCCTCTGGAGAGCCTTACGGTTGTGGGCGGAGCAGTTGCCCTACCAGGCGGTGATACAGCCCGACAGGATGCTCTCGATTGTGCATCTATAAAAGTTTGTGAGTGTTTTTGGTGACAAGCCAAATTTCTTCAGCCTCCTGAGGTTGAAGAGGAACTTTAAACTTTCCACCTTCTCCACTACTGTCCTGCCGATGTGGATAGGGGGGTTCTCCCTCTGCTATTTCCTGAAGTCCACGATCATATCCTTTGTTTTGTTGACGTTGAGTGTGAGGTTATTTTCCTGACACCACACTCCGGGGGCCCTCACCTCCTCCCTGTAGGCCATCTTGTCGTTGTTGGTAATCAAGCCTACCACCGTAGTGTCGTCTGCAATCTTGATGATTGAGTTGGAGGCGTGCATGGCCACGCAGTCATGGGTGAACAGGGAGTACAGGAAAGGGCTGAGAACACACCCTTGTGGTGCCCCAGTGTTGAGGATCAGCGGGGTGAAGATGTTGTTTCCTACCCTCACCACCTGGTGGGCGGCCCGTCAGAAAGTCCAGGACTCAGTTGTACAGGACGAGGTTGTGACCCAGGGTCTCGAGCTTAATGACGAGTTTGAAGGGTACTATGGTGTTGAATGCTGAGTTGTAATCGATGAACAGCATTCTTACATAGGTATTCCTCTTGTCCAGATGGGTTATGGCAGTGTGATTGCGATTGTGTCGTCTGTGGACCTATTGGGGTGGTAAGCAAATTGGAGTGAGTCTAGGGTGTCAGTAGGGTGGAGGTGATATGATCCTTGACTAGTCTCTCAAAGCACTTCATGATGACGGAAGTGACTGCTACAGGGCGATAGTCGTTTAGCTCAGTTACCTTAGCTTTTTTGGGAACAGGAACAATGGTGGCCCTCTTGAAGCATGTAGGGAAAGCAGACTGGGATAGGGATTGATTGACTATGTCCGTAAACACACCAGCCAGTTGGTCTGCGCGTGCTCTGAGGACGCGGCTAGGGATGCCGTCTGGGCCGGCAGCCTTGCGAGGGTTAACACGTTTAAATGTTTTACTCAAGTTGGCTGCGGTGAAGGAGAGCCCGCAGGTTCTGGTAGCGAGCCGTGTCAGTGGCACAGTATTGTCCTCAAAGCAAGCAAAGAAGTTGTTTAGTTGGTCTGGGAGCAAGACATCGGTGTCTGCGACGTGGCTGGTTTTCTTTTTGTTGTCCGTGATTGACTGTAGACCCTGCCACAAACGTCTCATGTCTGAGCCATTGAATTGCAACTCTACATTGTCTCTATACTGACGCTTAGCTTGTTTGATTGCCTTGCGGGGGGAATAGGTACACTGTATTCGGGTATGTTTCCGGTCGCCTTGCCATGATTAAAAGCAGTGGTTCACGCTTTCAGTTTTGTGCGAAAGCTGCCATCAATCCACGGTTTCTGGTTGGGGAAGGTTTTTAAATTCACCGTGGGCACCACATCACCGATGCACTTGCGAAAAAACTCGCTCACTGAATCAGCGTATACATCAATGTTATTGTCCGATGCTATCCGGAATATATCCCAGTCCACGTGATCGAAGCAATCTTGAAGCGTGGAATCAGATTGGTCGGACCAGCATTGTATAGACCTGAGCACGGGCGTTTCTTGTTTTAGTTTCTGTCTATAGGCTGGGAGCAACAAAATGGAGTCGTGGGCACATTTGCAGAAAGGAGGGCGAGGGAGGGCTTTGTATGCTTCGCGGAAGTTAGAGTAGCAATGATCCAGAGTTTTATTAGTCTGGGTCGCGCATTCGATATGCTGATAACATTTAGGGAGCCTTGTTTTCAGATTAGCCTTGTTAAGTAAATGCAGCCTCAGGATATGTGGTTTCCAGTTTACATAGAGTCCAATGACGTTCTTTCAGGGCCGTCGAGGTGTCTGCTTGGGGGGGAATATACACGGCTGTGATTATAATCGAAGAGAATTCTCTTGCAAGATAATGTGGTCTGCATTTGATCGTAAGGAATTCTAGGTCAGGTGAACAAAAGGACTTGAGTTCCTGAATGTTGTTATTATCACACCACAACTCGTTAATCATAAGGCATACATCCCCGCCCTTCTTCTTACCAGAGAGATGTTTGTTTCTGTTGGCGCGATGCGTGAAGAAGCCGGGTGGCTGTACCGACTCTGATAACGTATCCCGAGTGAGCCATGTTTCCGTGAAACAAAGAATGTTACAATCTCAGATGTCTCTCTGGAAGGCAACCCTGCTCGAATTTCGTCTGCCTTGTTGTCAAGAGACTGAACATTGGCGAGTAGTAAACTCGGGAGCGGTGGGCGATGTGCCTGTCTACGGAGCCTGACCAGAAGACCGCTCCGTCTGCCCCTTCTGCGACGCCGTTGTTTTGGGTCTCCTACTGGGATCCGATCCATTGTCTTGGGTGGTGGTCCAAACAGAGGATCTGCTTCGGGAAAGCCATATTCCTGGGGGAGGCCCGTCAGGAAGTCCAAGATCAAGTTGCAGAGGGAGGTGTTTAGTGCCAGGGTCCTTAGCTTTGTGATGAGCTTTGAGGGCACTATGGTGTTGAATGCTGACCTGTAGTCAATGAATAGCAGTCTCACATAGGGGTTCCTTTTTTCCAGGTGGGAAAGGGCAGTGTGGAGTGCAAAAGAGATTGCATCATTTGTGGATCTGTTGGGGCGGTATGCAAATTGGAGTGGGTCTAGGGTTTCTGGGATAATGGTGTTGATGTGAGCCATGGCTATAGATGTGAGTGATACGGGTCGGTAGTCATTTAGGCAGGTTACCTTAGTGTTCTTGGGCACAGGGAATATGGTGGTCTGCTTGAAACATGTTGATATTACAGACTCAGTCAGGTGGAAGGAGGTTTAGATTTTAAGAGGTGTTCTTCAGATTTGAAGTTTCTATGAGACATCTTATGCAGGGAAACACGTCCAAAATAGACCTGTTTTGTCTTGGCATTTAATATTTGTGTCTAAATATTTACTCTCAGACTACAATAGCCCACACCAGACAGACTCACAGATTTACGTCCTTTAGTATCAGCTGAGCAGATGGAGGATTTAACGCAAAAGAACACACACAGTGTGACACCAGGAATGATGACAAGGTGTATGTGCGTGTGTGCGCGCCTGCGTGCATATCTGCACACGTGTCTTGCTTGTGTGTGTGTGTGTGTCTGTCTGCCAATGTTAGGCTTTGTAATATATATTTAAACTCTTCACTATAAAATGCTCCCTATAGAACTCCCTTACCAAGGGATATGACAAATTGCTTAATTTTACAGCCAAAATTACACTAGAAAGACTGCTACTATTACTATTGAAGGACTCAAATACCCTAAGGGATTAGCAGCAGTTATTAACAATTTCAGTAGGACAGAGAAAATTACTGTAGGCAGGGAAATTGTCATTATAGTCACATTACAGTAGCAGTGTATTCGAAAGCTTGAATAAAATTTCAATACATTTGTTTCTGCAGAGCACGGGTGAATCATCACCATCCTGGAAGTTTCCATATGCTATTTAATTGGAAACACACATGGCTGTCCCTCTGCCTGACGTGGGGTTATTTTAGGCTCATTATTAACTGTTAGTGGCTTGTTTTCGCAGCACCCAAGCAGTTTTTTTTCACACTCCATATTTGGAGCACCGAGAACGTATGGACAGAGATTAAAGGCAGCTATTAACTTGGCCACAAGGCTTCCGGCCTGAAATCGATCACCAGCCCACAGCGTCCCACGCTCCTGCTCCCTTGTGGAGGGAGTACCAATCCATCCATGACTAGCTCCCTTTACATACACACACACACACACACACACACACGTGTATGCACACGCACGTCCCATCATCACGCACTCTGATTCCTTCATGCTACCACCAGTGCCAGTGATGGGGTGTATCTGTCTCCTAAACACCTTGAGGAAACGCAGACTCACTCAGAATGGAAGTTAGACACATGTAGCGTGTCAACCTGCGTACTAGGCTTCTGATCACGCTTCCACTTACTCACATGCCACAATTTTGCAGCATTTATTTTAGTTGCTTCCTGGGGGTTTACTCATTGTAAAGTTTACTTATTGTAATCTATTTAGTCTATTTAGAGATTTCTTATCTACATGACTATATGCAAAACGGCTGAATGACAACGAGACAATCTATAGAGACAAGTGACTCACTGTTATTTTCCCATTGAACAGTTTAAGTGCGTGCAACACTAACAGTCGTTTTTATCAACAGTGACATTTCACAAATTAGTGTTCAGGCAGAGAAAAGAGAGAATGAAGACACTTTGAAGGCCAACACGACACAGTCGGGAAATTGAGTTAATCTAATAAAATGAGAAATGCAGAAACAGTGGGGTACCCTCCAAATGTAGGTCTCTAAGTACCTGCGTGCCTTCAATTCTAAATCTCCTCACTTAACGAAAACAAATGTGACAGACACTGCCTATCTATCCTTCTGGGAAGGGATACGAGAATGATTCCTTGAAACCCTTGCTGTGTCTATAATTGCGTTATGCTGCCTCAATAGGTGTAATTGCCAAGAGTTAACAATTGAGCTCTCTTACCAAAGCAATATAGAGAGGAACTGTGGGAGATAAATTAGTATAACATTTGGAAGATGCAGGAGCCTTAAAACCTCAACTTGTCCTGTTGTTTCAGAATCATTTATCAGAAGTGGTGGCATTTTAGTTTTCCGTTATCCAAAGAGTACTTTCAACTGAAAGTTTAAAGTGTGTATTTTCACTGCTGACTGAGAAAGCATTTGTGTCTAAAGCTGTGTAGGTTTCTCACAACCATACAGGAGCAATAGGTTACCTAAATATTCCAGATGTATCTTGGAGTGTTTTAGTTCCATTAGTGCTGAGCAAATGATCCTTCACCAAACTGTAAAACCTTAGGAGTACCATATTCCATTTCCTCTAGAAGGAGTTACACAGTATGGATTAAGCTACAGACTTGGCCAAAACGTTATCACTAAATTGCCATGCTACAAAGGACAACATTTTCGACACGAGCTGTCGGTTCGGGCTGATGGCGACCATCGAGACCAGTGTTACTCAACTCCAGTCCTCAAGTACCCCCAACAGCACACATTTTTGTTGTAGCCCGGGACAAACATACCTCATTCAACTCATTTAGGGCTTGATGGTCAGTTGACAAGTTGAATAGGTGTGCTTGTCCAGGGTTAGAATAAAAATGAGTACTGTTGGGTGTACTTGAGGAATGGAGTTGGGAGACACTGATCTCAGTGGTGTGGTTTGTAGATTGTATGGATTGTGTCCAACATTGTGACTGGCTGTACTATACCACAATCATTGGGATTCAGAACATTTAGGGTAAAAAAAGAAAGTCCACTGAAACAATCCCTTCAAGGAAACAGCGGCCAGAACATTAGTGACGACATCAGCGGTCACCGCGAACGTGCAGTCAACGAGAGGCTCTCCAAGGGGCCTTGGACTGTGTCAAGGACGTGTACTCTTTGTTTCTGTTTCTCTCTTTTTCTCTCTCTCCTTTCTCTGTCATTATTCTAACACATCATTTTACTCATGGTCAGAGAAGAGGAATGTATGAGAAAATTGTGCCCTTTTCCCTACAGATATGTGTCAGATTACAGATATCAGGGTGAGGGCAGCTATAGTGCCTTCAGAAAGTATTTATACCCCTTGACTAATTCCACATTTTGTTGTGTTACAGCCTGAATTCTAAATTGATAAATACCAAAAATCTCACCCATCTACAGACAGTACCCCATAATGACGAAGTGAAAACATGTTTTTAGAATTTTTGGGGGCAAATTTATTGAAAATTAAATACAGATATCTCATTTACATAACTATTCACAACCCTGAGTCAATACTTTGTGTCACGCCCTGACCTTAGTGTTCTTTGTTTTCTTTATTATTTTGGTTAGGTCAGTGTGTGACATGGGTGATGTATGTGTTTTGTTCCTGTCTAGGGGTTTTGTATGTCTATGGGTGTTTTACTAGTCTAGGTGTTATGTATGTCTATGGTTGCCTAGATTGTTTCTCAATTAGAGGCAGCTGTTTATCGTTGTCTCTGATTGGGTACTTAGGCAGCCATATTCCTTGGGTATTCTGTGGGTTAATGTCTATGGTTAGTTGCCTGTGTCTGCACTTGTTTATATATAGCTTCACGTTGTTTTGTAAAGTTTAAGTGTTCTTTGTTAATAAATATAAGAATGCATTCACATCCAGCTGCGCTTTGGTCTCCTCCATTCAACGAACGTGACACTTTGTAGAAGCACCTTTTGCAGCAATTACAGCTTTGATTCATCTGGGGTATGTCTGTATTAGCTTTGCACATCCGGACTTGGGGATTTTCTCCCGTTCTTCCTTGCAGATTTTCTCAAGCTCTGTTAAGTTAGGTAGGGTGCGGTGGTAAAAAGCAAGTCTTTCCACAGATTTTCAAGTCGGGGCTTTGGCTGGGCCACTCAAGGACTTTCACATTCTTGTTCTGAAGCCATCCCAGTGTTGCTTTGACTGTATGCTTGGGGTCATTTTCCTGTTGGAATGTAAATCTTCACCCCGGACTAAGGTTGTTTGCACTCTGAATCAGGTTCTCATCAAGGATTTGCCTGTATTTGGCTCCATTCATTGATCACTTTATCCTTACAAGTCTCCCAGTCTCTGCCACTGAAAAGCATCCCCATAGCATGATGCTGCCACCACCATGCTTCACAGCAGGGATGAGCTGTACCTGATTTTCTCCAGACATACATTGGGGCAAAAAAGTATTTAGTCAGCCACCAATTGTGCAAGTTCTCCCACTTAAAAAGATGAGGCCTGTAATTGTCATCATAGGTACACTTCAACAATGACAGACAAAATGAGAAGAAAAAAAATCCAGAAAATCACATTGTAGGATTTTTAATGAATTTATTTGCGAATTATGATGGAAAATAAGTATTTGGTCAATAACAAAAGTTTATCTCAATACTTTGTTATATACCCCTTGTTGGCAATGACAGAGGTTAAACTTTTTCTGTAAGTCTTCACAAGGTTTTCACACACTGTTGCTGGTATTTTGGCCCATTCCTCCATGCAGATCTCCTCTAGAGCAGTGATGTTTTGGGGCTGTTGCTGGGCAACACGGACTTTCAACTCCCTCCAAAGATTTTCTATGGGGTTGAGATCTGGAGACTGGCTAGGCCACTCCAGGACCTTGAAATACTTCTTACGAAGCCACTCCTTCGTTGCCCGGGCGGTGTGTTTGGGATCATTGTCATGCTGAAAGACCCAGCCACGTTTCATCTTCAATGCCCTTGCTGATGGAAGGAGGTTTTCACTCAAAATCTCACGATACATGGCCCCATTCATTCTTTCCTTTACACGGATCAGTCGTCCTGGTCCCTTTGCAGAAAAACAGCCCCAAAGCATGATGTTTCCACCCCCATGCTTCACAGTAGGTATGGTGTTCTTTGGATGCAACTCAGCCGTCTTTGTCCTCCAAACACGACGAGTTGAGTTTTTACCAAAAAGTTATATTTTGGTTTCATCTGACCATATGACATTCTCCCAATCTTCTTCTGGATCATCCAAATGCTCTCTAGCAAACTTCAGACTGCAGGATTTGAGTCCCTGGCGGCGTAGTGTGTTACTGATGGTAGGCTTTGTTACTTTGGTCCCAGCTCTCTGCAGGTCATTCACTAGGTCCCTCCGTGTGGTTCTGGGATTTTTGCTCACCGTTCTTGTGATCATTTTGACCCCACGGGGTGAGATCTTGCGTGGAGCCCCAGATCGAGGGAGATTATCAGTGGTCTTGTATGTCTTCCATTTCCTAATAATTGCTCCCACAGTTGATTTCTTCAAACCAAGCTGCTTACCTATTGCAGATTCAGTCTTCCCAGCCTGGTGCAGGTCTACAATTTTGTTTCTGGTGTCCTTTGACAGCTCTTTGGTTTTGGCCATAGTGGAGTTTGGAGTGTGACTGTTTGAGGTTGTGGACAGGTGTCTTTTATACTGATAACAAGTTCAAACAGGTGCCATTAATACAGGTTACGAGTGGAGGACAGAGGAACCTCTTAAAGAAGAAGTTACAGGTCTGTGAGAGCCAGAAATCTTGCTTGTTTGTAGGTGACCAAATACTTATTTTCCACCATAATTTGCAAATAAATTCATTAAAAATCCTACAATGTGATTTTCTGGATTTTTTTTCTCATTTTGTCTGTCATAGTTGAAGTGTACCTATGATGAAAATTACAGGCCTCCCATCTTTTTACCTGGGAGAACTTACACAATTGATGGCTGACTAAATACTTTTTTGCCCCACAGTATGTCAGTTTGTTAGGAATTCAAAAATGCCTAAAAACACATTTTCACTTTGTCATTATGTGGTATTGTATGTAGATAGGTGAGAGAGAAAAAATCTATCCAATCTATTTTGAACTCAGGCTTTCACACTACAAAATGTGGAATACCTCAAGGGGTATGAATACTTTCTGAAGGCACTATGCAGCAATGAACTGTATAGGAACAGCATAATTTGCTCTCAGATGTCTCATGATATGACGTAACAGATTCCAATAAAAATATTGCACTTCCAAATCTGCAATTCTGAAAGGCAGAGAGGATGCCTAGTACATTGAGTTGTCTGAAGGGTCAATCTTCAATCTTTCAGTGTAGCCAATCACAGAGTAGAATAACCATACACACCCTCTTTGTGGCTCGTGCCATATTTCTATAGAATATCCCCTCCAAAATAATAGAAATTATGCAGCAATCGTCAACATACTGTATAGACACACACAACATACTGTATGGACACAAACAATGTGTATACACTGAGCATACAAACATTAAGAACTCTTTCCATGGCATAGATCGACCAGGTGAATCCAGGTGAAAGCTATGACTCCTTACTGATGTCACTTGTTAAATCCACTTCAATCAGTGTAGATGAAGGTGAGGAGACATTCAGAGGGTGAATGGGCAAGACAAAAGATTTAAGTGCCTTTGAACCTGGTATGCCAGGTGCACCAGTTTGTGTCAAGAACTGCAAAGCTGCTGGGTTTTTCAACTCAATATTAGGAAGGTGTTCCTAATGTATTGGTATACTCGGTGTATGAGGCTTTGACTGAGAATCAATCAAGCCGTCATTTAAATGTTATTTGCATGGAGTTTAGAAATGCATGTGACACTGTGTGTGTGTGTGTGTGTGTGTGTGTGTGTGTGTGTGTGTGTGTGTGTGTGCTGAGCTGAGCTGCAGGTTGGAGATGTTGAACACTGTGGGAAGGTTATTTTGAGATAGAGAGAGGAGAGCACATTTCACTCTGTGACAGTGCTGGGTCACTGAGATAAGCAGGCTGACCTTCTGCCTCCCCCATACTCATGTACGTAGGCAGCCCCTTGCCCCCCCCCCCCCCCCCCCCCCCCCTCCCCCTCCACAGACACACATATTCACATGGAAATCGATTGATATTTATGGTATACCACCACACAATCAAGAGGTATGCACACATAATAACTAGACATAGCTAGATCAAATCAAATGTATTCGTCACGTACACAGTTTACTGCATGTACAAACGCTGACAGTGAAATGCTTGCATGATCATACACACCCGAGCAGTTACGTACACAAAGCACGACAAACAAGTTGACACTAAAAAAACTTCACTTATGTGCTTAGTGTTAGTGCTACTAGAACAATCATACACTGAAACCCTTCTCTGGGGTCTTTAATGCGTGCACACTGGGTCCTATCTTAGCCATAACTATACGATATGTACACCGACACACCGGTGTTCACACAAGCCCCAACATGGTGGAACACTGTGTCTTACCCATGCTCTCTCTGGCACAGATAAGACCACACTACAGTGTGTAATGTGTCTCTGTTCTTCCATCAAAAATGCTGCTTAGCTAGCCTCTTTCAACTGCCACTGTGTCAGTCTGATATTCCTCCTCAAGCAAAAAAATGACAATTGAGAGGAATATGTTAGTTAATGTAGAGACAAACGATTGTGCATATTTTTTCGTTTACGAAAATCGCTATTTAGCAAGTTAGCTGACTAGCTAACATTAGCCAGCAAGCTAGCTGGTGTTATGACATGAGTATGACATTGTAATTCGTGTTGTTTAATGTTTTAGGGACTCCTGAGAAAACCAGCAAACCAGGCTGTCATCTTGGGAAACAGTGGATGTAAAGAATCTAGCTAACTAAAGCATTTACTGCAAATTGAATGTACAATTGTGTAAGCTTGCCTTGCCGTGCAATGCAGCTGAAGTAACATAGCTAGCTAACTATTTACTTGCTTATTGTGTAGTGGAGGATAAAAATAACTGTATGCTGCCTCCCGGGTGGCGCAGTGGTCTAGGGCACTGCATCGCAGTGCTAGCTGTGCCACCAGAGACTCTGGGTTCTGTCGCAGCCGGCCGCGACCGGGAGGTCCGTGGGGCGACGCACAATTGGCCTAGCGTCATCCGGGTTAGGGAGGGTTTGGCCGGTAGGGATATC
This sequence comes from Oncorhynchus mykiss, assembly GCF_057628025.1. Taxonomy (NCBI): domain Eukaryota; kingdom Metazoa; phylum Chordata; class Actinopteri; order Salmoniformes; family Salmonidae; genus Oncorhynchus; species Oncorhynchus mykiss. Next base: position 16,080,383 of record NC_143037.1, read on the forward strand.
CTTGTCTCATCGCGCACTAGCAACTCCTGTGGCGGGCCGGGCGCAGTGCACGCTAAGCTAACCAGGTCGCCAGGTGCACGGTGTTTCCTCTGAAGGATGCGAGTCCTATATACATGTACTGTAGTTATTACCACACATGAGATCCCCACATTGTAGCCTGTACATTGAATATATTCACTGATCATGTACTTTTCCTAGGCAAATAAAGGTGCGGTTCAGGTATGAATCTCTGTGAGACATTATTTTTCAGTCATATCCAATACCAGGTGTATCAAACTCCATTCTTTGAATGATGCTGTGTCTGCATGTATGTATTACAATTATACACTTCAACAGTGTTTACCACTCATGCTCCTGGGACATCAATGATTACACATTGTAACTATGCAATAGACTAGAAACATGATTTAAGTAAAGGCTGATTTGTAATTCATATATACAGAAAAAAAAACGATGCATATCTAACTCCCTTTATGTGCATTAATCTGAGGACACAGGATAGTATTTGAGATACTTAATTTCAACCAGTGGAGAATGTGAAACACTTTATTGAAAGAAGTTCGTTATTCAGGTGTTATAAATACATGCATTATAATTATGATAAGTTCAATCTGTACTTCAATGCACATATGGTGTGCATTATAAAACGAGGAAGAAAGACGAGGTGGGGAGAGCGGTGTAGAAGACAGAATGGGAAAGAGGTAAGAACAGAGCCAGACAGCATATTCTTAATGAATTACAGTGCTACCCTAATATTCTCTCAGTTCATGACAATTACAGTGTCTCTAGCAGTGTCTCTCCTAACCAGCCTTGGACCCCCAGTTGGCCCGAAGGTTATCTTAAGAGCGGGTGAGGTGGCGATGACGGGACTGACTTCCTCTCTCACATTAAAACCTACCTGCAGACGAGAAACAGATGGAGAGAGCAAGATTAAGCCTTGTGTTTTTTATTCTAACATGGTCAGTCATCATAATCATCAGAAGGTGAAATGCAAAACTGACCTTGGATCATTAACTCTGGGACTACTACATCTCTATCTGTATTTCAATGTAAAGCATCTCTTTAATAATACTTCCTGTTGTCCCAACCAAGTGACCTCTCACCTATGATCATGCTGTGCCCTCTGTGTCAGCCAGTTCAGATGCGGGAGGGGTTCACCAACACAGTTGATATAACCTAGAGGATTTAGGGAGAAGGATGAACTGAAGGAGAGAGACTGTTATTGTGTGTGGTCTCACCTGGTGGCTACAGAGTACTTCATGCTGAAAAGCAGACACATGAGGAGAAACAATCGAAGATAATAACATTATTAGACATAAGGCAAAAACAAAGATGTGCCTAGGTGTTTGGAGCATTCTGATATGTCACAGTTGGTGAGGTGTCAGGTACTTAAAGGGTGATTATTCCAATTCTCTGTGAAATGCTGCAGATCTGCCTACAGACAAGGTAGGACCACATATCCCACACAGAAGAGGTGGATAGAATTCGACAGGTCAAGGTATCCTTCTTCCTCCAAACTGTGCATGTGAGACAGGTTCTATGTACAACAAGACAGACAGAGAGGAAGAGAGAAAAAGAACACAGAACAGTTTAATTACCTCTGGTTATGGACACTTTTGCCAGCAATAAAGCTTCCACGGCCTGTTCCTCGGACAGTGAACATCTGGCAATATCTACATTTTCGACCCCTTGATCAGCTCGAACTCTGAAAGTAAAGGAAATAGATTGTTTTTTGTAGATATGAAAACAATAACTGAGATATGATCGTTCAATCTAAAGCAGCAGATGTCATTTTCAGGATACGTCAATACAGCACAGAAAGCTTAACACCAGACTGGTATTGTGGTTGTTCATTAGGAGATGGGAAATATGCAATATGTATACAAAATAATATACTTACCTTCCTTGAAAATCCATCTATACTGCCAAAGATGACAATGTTGTATCTTGAAAAAAAACATTGGAATTAAAAGTGAAATGTTTAACCTATTAACCTGCTTCATTATTTATGTATTACCAGTTGATGAAGAACAACTCCAATGTCATATATCATTGAAAATTTGTCTATGAATTTTATGGAGACATTATACATCTTAGTACCTTATCAATTTATGATTTGTATCAATGTGGACGAGAGACAGGGGAGCAAGAACTGAGTATTTTTGCCGAGCAATGCAACGAAGCTGGATCATTCTGGCAATGATACCTGCACCATCTACACGCTGCAATGACTCCCTACCTCTTCGCCATTGTACACGATGGCCCATTGCTCTGAGACTTCTTTTGACCATTCTACAGCCCGCATGGGACATTCTTGCCTTAATGGCCCTGACTTTCTGGTCTAACTCTTCATCTGACATATCAGAATAGCATTCCCTGACAGACATATTGTGTTCTTTCATTCTTCTTCTTCTGTAAAAAAAAGCTAACCGTTACACTGTCATGAAATATGATTATTTATCAACTATGAAACAAATATGACATTGCCTGCTTATGAGGTGCCATGAAAGAAAGTTAGATGAATTAAACTGAAAATGGTGAGAACAGGTGTTCATAACTAAATGTTTTTGGTTAGCTTGAGAATAATAATTGCATGATTTATCATTCTACAGTATGTACAGTGCCTTGCGAAAGTATTCGGCCCCCTTGAACTTTGCGACCTTTTGCCACATTTCAGGCTTCAAACATAAAGATATAAAACTGTATTTTATTGTGAAGAATCAACAACAAGTGGGACACAATCATGAAGTGGAACGACATTTATTGGATATTTCAAACTTTTTTAAGAAATCAAAAACTGAAAAATTGGGTGTGCAAAATTATTCAGCCTACTCCTTCCTCCCTGTCAGGGGATTGAACCCCGGTATCCCGTCCGCACGACACAGGGATTCTTTAGCTAAATAGCCCAGTACTGTACTGCCGACGGTCACGTTGTACAACGCCATATTTTCCGTTCCATCCTAACAGAAACCAAGAGGATTTTTCATGTGTCATGGAATAGAAACACCATAATATTAATCAAATCAATTAAGCAAGTACCAGTCAAAAGTTTGGACACACCTACTCATTCCAGGATTTTTCTATATTTTTACTATTTTCTACATTGTAGAATAATAGTGAAGACATCGTAACTATGAAATAGCACATATGGAATCAGTTAAGAACAAATTCTTATTTACAAGGACTGCCTACTCCTTCCTCCCCGTCGGGAATTGAACCCTGGTCTTCAGCGTGCCCTTATGCCAATATGAAATACTATCGAATGACAATTAAACGATGTGCCACAGAATACTGCAGCAGACCGCAAGGTGTGCCGCAGTAAGACGCAACTTTTAAAGGAGGAACCACTGTACAAGCTGGTGGCACTCAAGTACAGGCAGGTCACCTGTGGTACAAGTCAGTATTCAACGTCTTTCCATGTCTGAGGACATCGGGAGATGACATGGAAACCGTCCACTAGGGGCAACAGTGAGCTCTGTTACATTCAAGTAGGTTTCGGCTTTGCTAGGATGTTATGGATGAGGCTGGCTGTCACGCCCTGGCCATAGAGAGGCTTTTTATTCTCTATTTTGGTTAGGCCAGGGTATGACTAGCGTGGGCGTTCTATGTTCTTTTTTCTATGTTTTTGTATTTCTTTGTTTTTGGCCGGGTATGGTTCTCAATCAGGGTCAGCTGTCTGTCGTTGTCTATGATTGAGAACCATACTTAGGTAGCTCTTGCCCACATTGGTTTTGTGGGTAGTTCTGTTTTGTGTGTTTGCACCTTACAGGAATGTTTTTTTCACTCTCTTTGTTGTTTTGTTATTCAGTGTTCAGTTGATTTATTCAATATTAACATGGACACATACCACGCTGTGCATTGGTCCGATCTTGACTTCTCTTCCTCAGATGACGAGGAGAACCGTTACACTGGCAGAAGGAATCTGCCTCTGATTCCAAAGGTTGCATATTTGAATCCAGCGATAAAGAGTTGTTGTGGATATTTTTGTTAAGCCTATCCCAAACCTTAACTAACTTTTACCTTAACCATTCGGAGTTAATGTCTAACCTTAAGAATTCTGGTTGAATGCCTAAACCCAACCCTAACCTTAGAAATTCAGAGTAAATGCCTAAACTGAACTTTAAACACTTAAACACATTTGGATCATCTTTGAAATGTGAAATTTCTGAAACATGGATGAACGTCTAATTCTGATGTAAGACTGTGAGAGCTTGAAGCTCAAATGAGGGTGATGGCGGTGATGATGATGACGACAATGATGACGATCACCATCGTCAACATCTTCATTATTGCCTCATTGTTGCAGATTCCTGGTAAATGTCTGAGTTAACTGAAACTACATAACTGCATGTAGAGAACCAGACAGACATTGCCTTGACATGTAACACTTTTGTTCCATACTAATGGGCCCATTTGAACAGAAGATAAAACTGTATTTCCCTGAACAAAAATACAACAGTGAAGGTTCACATTTGGACACAAAGAGGGCAATTGGCTTCTTCTTGGAATTGATTTTGGCAACTCATATCGGCGTCACAATATAGTAAGTACTGCTGCTTGTACTGTAGCTACCAACCAACCTTGATCTACGCAGTGAAGAAGGACAGGACAGAGTGTTTAAGGGAATAGGAGAGAGGGAGTTATAAAGGACAACCAGGGTTGGGTAGATTACTTTCTAAATGTAATCCGTTACTATTTACCTGTCCAAAATTGTAAAAAGTGACTTTTGGATTACCCAAACTCAGTAAAATAATTACATTCAGTTACTTTTAGATTACTTTCCCCTTAAGAGGCGAAAATGTACAGTACCAGTCAAAAGTTTGGACACACCTACTCATTCAAGGGTTTTTCTTTATTTTTAATATTTTCTACATTGTAAAATAATAGTGAAGACATCAAAACTATGAAATTACACACATGGAATCATGTCATAACCAAAAAAGTGTTAAACAAATCAAAATATATTTCATATTTGAGATTCTTCAAAGCAGACACTCTTTGCCTTGATGACAGCTCTGCACACACTTGACATTCTCTCAACCAGCTTCATGAGGTAGTCACCTGGAATGCATTTCAATTAACAGGTATGCCTTCTTAATTTGTGGAATTTCTTTCCTTCTTAATGTGTTTAAGCCAATCAGTTGTGTTGTGACAAGGTATGGGTGGTATACAGAAGATAGCCCTATTTGGTAAAAGACCAAGTCCATATTATGGCAAGAACAGCTCAAATAAGCAAAGAGAAAGGACAGTCCAACATTACTTTAAGACATGAAGGTCAGTCAATCTGCAAAATTTCAAGTACGTTGAAAGTTTCTTCAAGTGCAGTCGCAAAAACCATCAAGGGCTATGATGAAACTGGCTCTCATAAGGACCACAACAGGAAAGGAAGACCCAGAGTTACCTATGCTGCAGAGGATAAGTTCACTAGAGTTAACTGCACTTCAGATTGTAGCCCAAAATAAATGCTTCACAGAGTTCAAGTAACAGACACATCTCAACATCAACTGTTCAGAGGAGAATGTGTGAATCAGGCATTCATGGTCGAATTGCTGCAAAGAAACCACTACTAAAGGACACCAATAAGAAGAAGAGACTTGCTTGGGCCAAGAATTATGAGCAATGGACATTAGACGGGTGGAAATCTGTCCTTTGGTCTGATGAGTCCAAATTTGAGATTTTGTGTTCCAACTTCCGTGTCTTTGTGAGACACAGAGTAGGTGAACAGATGATCCCTGCATGTGTAGTTCCCAGTGTGAAGCATGGAGGAGGAGGTTTGATGGTGTGGGGGTACTTTGCTGGTGACACTATCAGTGATTTATTTAGAATTCAAGGCCCACCATCATGGCTACCACAGCATTCTGCAATGAAACACCAGCCCATTTGGTTTACGCTTAGTGGGACTGTCATTTGCTTTTCAACAGGACATTGACCCAACACACCTCCAGGCTGTGTAAGGGCTGTTTGACCAAGAAGGGATGGAGTGCTGCATAAGATGACCTGGCCTCCACAATCACCCGACCTCAAACCAATTGAGATGGTTCGGGATGAGTTGGACCGCAGAGTGAAGGAAAAGCAGCCAACAAGTGCTCAGCATATGTGGGAACTCCTTCAAGACTGTTGAAAAAGCATTCGAGGTGATGCTGGTTGAGAGAATGCTTTTTGTTTGAAGACTGTGCACAGCTGTCATCAAGGCAAAGGGTAGCTACTTTAAAGAATCTCAAATATAAAATATATTTAGATTTGTTTCACACTTTTTTGCTTACTACATGTTTCTATATACAGCTTCACCTCGAATGCTTTTTTTCATAGTTTTGATGTGTCCAAACTTTTGACTGGACCTGTAGGTAAACAAGTACAATCACCAGGATCACATTGGCAAAACTAAATGAGTCATGTCACAAACAGCTTTAATCACTTTTTGCAGTGAGTTTGTGAGATCATTTTGAATAATGTGCGTAGAAAAGGCAATGTAAGAAAAAAAAAAGTTGCTCAAATTGCACTTGAAGCAGATTGTATGATCATAGCATACTTCATGCCATTGAAATCAGCTAATTTGAATAATTCAGTGTATAACCATTGTCTTGTAATTTTGTCTCTGTCATTACTCTTTGCAAATTGCATCAGTGAGCACAGTGACGTCAACACATGGATACTCATAACACATGATGTAATGGATGACATTGTATGCAGGTGATCCTATTCAATAAATAAGAGCAGTCAACACTGTCAGAATTATGCAATGACATGAACAATTACGTTTCCTATCCAATTAACAGCACTACAATGTACAAAACCACAGTTATGAACAGAGTAACTGCAGCAAGATCGGTCTCTATTTTTACGATGACTCATATCTTGACAATCTAAATCTTCACTTCCTAGTTCTTTTTGGGATGTGACGTGAGGTCACCTCGGGAAAACACCCCCATGGGAATCATGACGTCCTCACTGTCACTATAACAAACATTGTGACCACCACCAAGGAAACCACTTCTAGAAACCTTTAGACAACTCTAGACACCGCCAGCGTTCCTCTACCTTCTTTTTGCTCCAGTTCTTTGGGCGTTTACACTGAAACTGAGTCTGACAATGGGCCAGTGTTATGCATTTAGCACAGACCAACTCTGTCAGTATCATAAGGCCCCATAACAAAAAAAACTAATTTACCGTCTTTGCCAATATTGGCCAATATTCCATGACTAAGGGCTATTCTTACGCACAACGCAACACGGAGTGCCTGGATACAGCCCCTAGCCGTGGTATATTGGCCATATACCACAAACCCCTGAGGTGCATTATTGCTATTAAAAACTGATTACCAACGTAATTAGAGCAGTAAAAATGCATGCTTTGTCATAACCGTGGTACACGGTCTGATATACCATGGCGGTCAGCCAATAGCATTCAGGTCTTAAACCACCCAGTTTATAATGAAGAATAACCCGCTAATTAAAAAAACAAATGTGTCTCCAACTGGCAGTGTCTTCTGTTGACTGTTGACATTAACACATGCCAAAGGAGGTTACTGTATCACAAAAGGGTATCTGTTGTTCATCTCGCTTACAGCCATGCACAGTAATTTATGGTTACAAGCCTGTGAACTCATCAGAGCGTACTGATGTGAAAAATTAAGTTAGCAAACTCACTTCAAAGACTTCAAACAATAACAACAGAAGGTGCTCCCATGAATACATAATGAGAGAGATCAAGACACACCCGGACTGTCACCTGTCTGTGCAGACTAAGATATACTTAACAAAAATATAAATGCAGTATGTCCCATGTTTCATGACCAGAATTAAAAGATCCAAGAAATGTTCCATTGGCACAAAAAGCTCATTTCTCAAAAAAAAAAAATTTTTACATCCCTGTTAGTGAGCATTTATCCTTTGCCAAGATAATCCATTCACCTGATAGGTGTGGCATTTCAAAAAGCTGATTAAACAGCATGATCATTACACAGATGCACCTTGTGCTGGCGACAATAAAAGGCCACTCTAAAATGTGCAGTCTTGTCACACAACACAATGCCACAAGTTTTGATGGAGAGTGCAATTGGCATTCTGACTGCAGGAATGTCCACCAGAGCTGTTGACAGATAATTGAATGTTTATTTCTCTACCATAAGCTGCCCAAATGTCATTTTAGAGAATTTGGCAGTACGTCTAACTAGCCTCACAACTGCAGACCACGTGTAACCATGCCAGCCCAGGACCTCTACATCCGGCAACTTCACCAGCCACCCGGACAGCGGATGAAACTGTGGGTTTGCACAACCGAAGAATTTCTACACACTGTCAGGAACCATCTGGAATGAACTACAAAAATGTCTGGAACTGGAAACACATCTTCCTCACTAGCTTTAAGCACCAGCTGTCAGAGCAGCTCACAGATTACTGCACCTGTACATAGCCCATCTATAATTTAGCCCAAACAACTACCTCTTCCCCTACTGTATTTATTTATTTTGCTCCTTTGCACCCCATTATTTATATCTCTACTTTGCACATTCTTCCACTGCAAATCTACCATTCCAGTGTTTAACTTGCTATATTGTATTTACTTCGCCACCATGGCCATTTTTTGCCTTTACCTCCCTTATCTCACCTAATTTTCTCACATTGTATATAGATGTCACGTCCTGACCTTAGTTCCTTTTTTATGTCTCTATTTTTGTTTGGTCAGGGTGTGAGTTGGGATGGGCATTCTATGTTTTTGTTCTATGTTTTGTATTTCTGCTTTTGGCCTGGTATGGTTCCCAATCAGAGGCAGCTGTCAATCGTTGTCTCTGATTGAGAACCATACTTAGGCAACCTGTTTTCCCACTATGATTTGTGGGTAGTTGTTTCCTGTTGTGTTGCTGCACCTTACAGGACTGTTTCGTTTTTGTTTCACTCTCTTTGTTATTTTGTTCAGTGTTTCTGTTCCAATAAATATAACATGAACACTTACCACGCTGCGCATTGGTCCGATCCATCTTATTCCTCATCAGAAGAGGAAGACAATCGTTACAATAGACTTATTTTTCTGTATTATTGACTGCATGTTTGGTTTACTCCATGTGTAACTCTGTGTTGTTGTAACTATGTGTTGTTGTATGTGTCAAACTGCTTTACTTTATCTTGGCCAGGTCGCAATTGTAAATGAGAACATGTTCTCAACTTGCCTACCTGGTTAAATAAAGGTGAAATAAATAAATCAATCAATCTCAGGGAAGGTCATCTGCATGCTCATCATCCTCACCAGGGTCTTGACCTGACTGCAGTTCGCCGTCGTAACCGACTTCAGTGGGTAAATGCTCACCTTCCATGGCCACTGGCACTCTTCATGGATGAATCCAGGTTGAATCCAGGTTTCAACCGTACCGGGCAGATGGCAGACAACGTGTAATGCATTGTGTGGGTGAGCGATTTGCTGATGTCAACGTTGTGAACAGAGTGCCCCATGGTGGCAGTGGGGTTGTGGTATGGTCCAGGCATAAGCTACGGACAACAACACAATTGCATTTTATCAATAGCAATTTGAATGCACAGAGATACCGTGACGAGATTCTGAGGCCCACTGTCCACCGCCATTACCTCATGTTTCAGCACAACAATGCATGGCCCCATGTCTCAAGGATCTATACACACATGCTTGGGATGCTCTGGATCAACATGTACGAAAGCCTGTTCCAGTTCCCTCCAACAACCAGCAACTTCGCACCGCCATTGAAGATTGGGACAACTCCACAGGCCACAATCAAGAGCCTGTTCAACTCTATGCGACGGAGATGTGCAACATTGCGTGAGGCAAATGGTGGTCACACCAGATACTGACTGGTTTTGAGACCCAAGCCCATACCTATTTTTAAGGTTTCTGTGACCAACAGATGCATATCTGTAAAATCTTTGAAATTGTTGCATGTTGCGTTTATATTTTTGTTCAGTATATATATACAGTAACCTCCTTTGGTATGTGTTTATGTCAACAGTTAACAGAGGACACTCTCTGCCAGTAGGAGACACATTTGTTATTTTGATCATGTGACCTTACTCTCAGCGGGTTATTCTGCAAAGTCTCTCTTCTTTTGGTGCAGACCAGACACAAGCTACTATCGCTGTAATTTGGCCTTGAGTATTGATGTTTCTGTGCACTAAACAGAAAGACATTGTGTGAGACCTTGTATGTCAGGTAGATTCTAACGAAGTATTTCCAAAACTCAGTCCTCGGGACCCCAAGAGGTGCATATTTTAGTTTTGCCCCTAGCACTACACAGCTGATTCAAATAATCAACTAATCCTCACACTTTTTTGTTTCATTCTATTTTTGTTTCATCAGCCCAGAGGACATTTCTCCAAAAAGTACGTCTTTGTCCCCATGTGCAGTTGCAAACCGTAGTCTGGCTTTTTTATGCCATTTTTGGAGCAGTGGCTTCTTCCTTGCTGAGCGGCCTTTCAGGTTATGTCGATATAGGACTCGTTTTACTGTGGATATAGATACTTTTGTACCTGTTTCCTCCAGCATCTTCACAAGGTCCTTTGCTGTTGCTCTGGGATTGAGTTCCACTTTTCACACCAAAGTACATTCATCTCTAGGAGACAGAATGCGTCTCCTTCCTGAGCGGTATGGCGGCTGCGTGGTCCCATGGTGTTTATACTTGCGTACTATTGTTTGTACAGATGAACGTGGTACCTTCAGGCATTTGGAAATTGCTCCCAAGGATGCATCAGACTTGTGGAGGACTACAAGTTTTTTTTATGAGTTCTTGCTGATTTCTTTTGATTTTCCCATGATGTCAAGCAAAGAGGCACTGAGTTGGAAGGTAGGCCTTGAAATACATCCCCAGGTACACCTCCAACTGACTCAAATGTTGTCAATTAGCCTATCAGAAGCTTCTAACGCCATGACATAGTTTTCTGGAATTTTCCAAGCTGTTTAAAGGCACAGTCAATTTAGTGAATGTAAACTTCTGACCCACTGGAATTGTGATACAGTGAATTATAAGTGAAATCATCTGTCTGTAAACAATTGCTGGAGAAATGACTTGTGTCATGCAGAAAGTAGATGTCCTAACCGACTTACCAAAACTATAGTTTGTTAACAAGAAATATGTGGAGTGGTTGAAAACCTAGTTTTAATGACTCCAACCTAAGTGAATGTAAACTTCCGACTTCAACTGTATAAGAAACAGTTGACCCATAAAAACATCAGCCTTGTGCCTATCACACAGTGTTTGCAGAGGGAGGACAACCATAACCAAGCGGTAACTCATTAATTGTTCATTATTAACGGCAAATACCTTATGAAGGGTGTAGGTTACAGCAGAAACATGGCTACTTGGCTAGGTAAACACACTGAGGTATGGGAAGTATGTGTGAGGAAGCCATTTACTGAAACATGTTGTGTCAGCTCACAGGATGTTCCAAAGGGCCAGGATGTTGACGTGTCCATTTGGGGAGTCTGTGACCTACTCGTGCCATAGATTCTCAGGTGTTCTTTATGCCCATTCTTGCAGTCATCAGTAATGGCATTGGCAAACTATTTTACTGTAAAGAGAAGGCATTAAAAGAACTCCATCACTTCGAATTATGCTCACCATTGAAAGGTTTGACAATAGAGCTTCTGTAAATTATGCAGGCTGTCCGTACATTACTGTGCCCTTTAGAAGAAAAAGCTTGGACTTCTCTGAACAGCCCCTCCACCCCTCCTACGCCCAATTACTAAGAAAAATGATGTGGTCAAACTTGTTCTCTTCTGACTTTCTTATTACAAGTACGAAAATTGCATTTTAATAAGGATGTGGCTTTGGATCCAAATGTCCTCAAATTTGAAAGGTCCCGAAGCTTCTGGCATGTGGGGATGGATCACATTCTGGGCATGTGTTTATTCTCTAATTTATGCAGTCTCTGCTCTACTCTTCTGGCGAATGGTGCTGGTTTAATAACGTTAGATCAAAACTGTATCAATGTCTGCAAGATCACATATTGATAACATTCTAGATAACATAACTGAATATAATAGCATAGTCGTTACTATAACGTTACTTAACAGCTTCTACCCCCAAGCCATAAGACTGCTGAACAATTAATCAAATGGCCACCCGGATTATTTGCATTGAAGCCCCCCAAATTTGTGCTGCTTCTTGCTGTATATTATCTATGCATAGTCACTTTTCCCCTACCTACATGTACAAATTACCTCGACTAACCTGTACCCCTGCACATTGACTCGGTACCGGTACCCCTTGTATATAACCTCATTATTGTTATTTTATTGTGTTATTTATTTATATTTATATTTTACTTTAGTTTATTTTGTAAATATTTTCTTAACTCTATTTTCTTAAAACTGCATTGTTGGTTAATTAAAGGGCTTGTAAGTAAGCATTTCACGGTTGTATTCAGCGCATGTGACAAATAAAATAATATTTTTTGATTAGACAAAAACACCCCTGCATTTTTCTCTTATATGGCCAACTATGGCAACTAGGTAAAAAATTGTCAAGTTGGCTATGCTACAGTTTGTTAATTAAGACCATCTGAAATTCGCTCACTGTATATCATTCAACATCACTGTAGGCTACATCAAAACAACAATGTAAATCTCAATAAGATCTAAATGCATATCCCAATGAAACTGATTGAGGTCAAACGGCCGGTAAGCAGATGCTGCATGGACGTTTCACTGGAAAAAGTTGAAGAATTATCCTTCACGATTGACAGTGAGAAATGTGAAGGGAAGGAGACCACAAAAATGTGTGCGTAAAGTAGAGGTAAAGAAACACATGCGGAGAAAGCAACCACTGAGTAAAAATGTTCTGTCCTCTGTTGGCGGCACTCACTACCGAGTTCCAAACTGCCTCTGGAAGCAATGTCAGCACAACAACTGTTTGTCGGGAGCTTCATGAAATGGGTTTCCATGGCCGAGCAGCCGCACACAAGCCTAAGATCACCATGCGCAATGCGAAACGTTGGCTGGAGTGATGTAAAGCTCGCCGCCATTGGACTCTGGAGCAGTGGAAACGTGTTCTCTGGAGTAATGAATCACGCTTCACCATCTGGCAGTCCGAAGGACTAATCTGGGATTGGCAGATGCCAGGACAACGCTACCTGCCCGAATGCATCGTGCCAACTGTAAAGTTTGGTGGAGGAGGAATAATGGTCTGTGCTGTTTTTCTTGGTTCGGTTTAGGCCCCTTAGTTTCAGTGAAAGGAAATCTTAATGCTACAGCATTCTAGATGATCCTGTGCTTCCAACTTTGTGGCAACAGTTTGGGGAATGCCCTTTCCTGTTTCAGCATGACAATGCCCCCGTGCACAAAGCGAGGTCATACAGAAACGGTTTATTGAGATTGTTGTGGAAGAACTTGACTGGCCTGCACCCTGACCTCAACCCCATCAAACCCATTTGGGATGAATTGGAATGCAGACTGCGAGCCAGGCCTAGTCACCCAACATCAGTGCTTGACCGCTCTTGTGGCTGAATGGAAGCCCCCGCAGCAATTCAAACATTTAGTGGAAAACGTTCCCAGAAGAGTGGAGGCTGTTTTAGCAGCAATGGGGGGACCAACTCCATATTAATGCCCATGATTTTGGAATAAGATGATCGACAAGCAAGTGTCCACATACTTTTGGTGATGTGGTGTATCGAATGGAGGGGTAATTTGTGCAAAGGTCCTGCTCTCCCAGCAAAGGCCTGGTGTCATTACGCACTTCCACTGCACACTCACTCAGGCTACTTCTGTAACAACTTAGGTACTTATGTTAACTCAGGAGCAAGGAAGATCATAGGATCGTTTTCATGAACACACTCATTATCACCTATACATGTGAATGGACCATGGCAACCCTCATGTCAAATAGGGCGTGCTTGTCAGTGGAGGCTGCTGAGCGAAGGACAGCTCATAATAATGTCTGGAATGGAGTTAATGGAAAGGCATCGAACTATGTGGTTTCCGTGAGGTTGATACCATTCCATTGACTCCGTAGCGGACATTGTTATGATCCGTCCTCCACTGGTGCTTGTATTTGTCCTGTTTCACACGTACAAGTGTGTGGTGTGAAATGGAAATGTATTTTTTGCATATCCCACTTCTGGAGCAATTAGGGTTACGTGCCTAGATCAAAGGCAGATTGACAGATTTCACCTAGTTGACTCGGGTCGGGTATTCGAACTAGCAACCAAGGAGATCTATAATCGGGGGTTGGACACATGATATAGTAACAAAGCATTTTGAGGCCACTTCCTGTCAAATTGAGGTCATCAGTTAAATGGGGTTTTATCCATTTGGCCAATGTCCACACATTTCCAGGAAAATGTGACTCGGCCTAACTAAAAGAAATCAAAGTGACATACCGAGTTAGAAATCAAAGGGATATGATGGAGCAAGATCTATCACTCACAAATGCACAATCACACAAACAACAGACACACCCAAACCTCAGAGGTTAACTAGTCATGTATATATTGAATCAAACATAAATGAAAACATGCCATCTAAAATCTTGTGTCATGTCAGACAACTGACCAGACAAAGATCATCAGAACATAAAAAAAACACAAGGAAATTATTAAGACTGATACTAAGCACAGATATCAGGGCCTAACAGAGTCACAAGCCCTGACAGGGTGTTTATCATGGGGTTGGAGCAATTTGCATGGGTTTAGGAAGACTGGGCATGTTTTTGTGTTTAAGCGAGAGAATGCGTCAGAGAATGGCCCATCAAACCCAACCGGAACGCTTTGAGCTGATATCATCTGTAATTGAATTTATCTCTTGTTTGTTTACGGCCAGCTTCTAGCCCCAAAGCAGGCTCGGAGAAGGGGATGAAAACCACCCAATAAAAACAAGGATGATTCCATCAGAATATTTTATATCCAAAGACGAGAAAGATGCGCATGTGTCGAGGAAAGCCATTTTGTGCAAGTGCAAAAAGTTTAAGTTGGACTTTTTTTTTTACCTCTTGAAGGAGAACGATACACTACATGAGCAAAAGCATGTGGACACCTGCTCATCGAACATCTCATTCCAAAATCATGAGCATTAATATGAAGTTGATCCCCCCCTTTGCTGCTATAACAGCCTCCACTCTTCCGACAAGGCTTTCCACTGTGGCTGAAATAGCCGAATCCACTAATTTGACGGGGTGTTCACATACTTTTGTATATATAGTGTAGGTCCTGATAAAGTAATTTAGGAGCACCTTGTTCAATACAGGCCTACTCATACACAGCCCCCACCTGTGGGTGGGTGTATGCCTGTAACACTCTGTCTGTATGGTGTGTGGGTGAGTACGTGTGGGTGCGTACGTGTGTGTGTGTGCGCGTGAGCTCGTGCGTGCGTGTGTGCGTGTGTTTGTGTGTGTGTGTGTGCTTGTGCATGTGTTTGTGTGTGTGTGTGCTTGCGTGTGTGTGTGTGTGCATGTGTGTGTGTTTGTTCATGCAGCCAGGTGTGAGGGGATGTCAACATAATAACAGCTCCAAGTTGCTCGTTCATGGATGTCCTGACCAAAGGTTCTTCTACTCATGTGATTCCCCAATTAGGGGGAGGCGGTATTTCAATGGCCATTTCTTGGAATGTAACCAAATAGATCAAACACTATCCTGCACACAGCCACTTACACATCAGCAGAATTGGCCCCTCCCTCTTCCTGTTTACTGTTTAACCAAAGTCAGGTTTAGAGCAATAGGACATCTGTATTTGGAGACCATGTCCCCAAAATGGATATTGCAGTGTTGCAGAAAAATAATTTGTAATTGACTGTTGTCTCTAACCGGATATGATGCTAGTGAGTGAATGGAATGTTCCATGCTTGTTTTTAGGCCAGACATATATCAATAGACATATGTATAATACAGTAGTTGTAAATATTTTTCACCTACTGTAAGAAACTCCCTCTGCTGAACATGATACATTATGAGACAAAACCCCCCAGGACAGAGCTATGTCATTGGTATGATGCTAGTGGTCAGCAGTGTCATATTGAAACGAGAAAAGTTTCAACCTGGTCTTGGAATCACTAACATCACATCTGCTAATCGAACACAAATCCATTTTATCTGGTAATGTACCATTGTTCACTGAAAAAGCCCATTACATTATGATTGTCATTTGGTAAATGTGATTGAATTGTGGCTTGTCACGACATGCCAATGCATATTAAGGCTGTAATGTAGATATTAGCTAACACAGTAACTAGTCAATGAGACAGTAATTTCAGAAAGTTACAAATACAAATATATAATTAAATAAATTAAATGGGATTCATAATTAAATGGGATTTATACAGTTGGACGTACTACCAAATTCTCTGAAACGACATTGGAGGCAGTGTACGGTAGAGAAATTAACATAAAATTCTCTGGCAACAGCTCTGGTTGACATTCCTGCAGTCAGAATGCCAATTGCACGCTCCCTCAAAACAGGAGACATCTGTGGCATTGTGTTGTGTGACAAAACTGCAAATTTTAAAGTGACCTTTTATTGTCCCCAGCACAAGGTGCACCTGTGTAATGATCTTGCTGTTTAATCAGCTTCTTGATATGCCACACCTGTCAGGTGGGTGGATTATTTTGGCAAAGGAGAAATGCTCACTAACAGAGATGTAAACAAATTTGTGAACAGAATTTGAGAGAAATACACTCTTTGTGTGTATGGAAAGTTTCTGGGGATATTTTTATTAGCTCATGAAACATGGGATCATCACTTTACATGTTGTTTATATTTTCGTTCAGTGTAAATACCAAATAGAAACATATTATTTCAACCCAAATTAAATGAACATCTCTAATTGAAATCACTGTGCAGTAAGAGTATGTTAGGCCCTTTATTTATTGGATCAGTGGACCCAGGTTCAAATGCCCTGTAGCCTTGCACAGACACCACCCCCTATCATTGGCCCATCCAAATGAGGCACTTCATTTTTATTTAATAGGATCATCCAAACAACTGGAGGCCTTCTTCAATTGACTCTCCAAACAACAAGCACAATGTTATTTGAAGCATGAGGTCTCTACGCTGACCTCCTGATCCAAATCAGTTGCTGTAACTGTGCTGCAATGTGCTTAAGGGTAATTTAAACCCTGTTACATCACAACGTGTTTCTTGGTAGTCTTAAACAAATCTACGCATACACCTCACACACATTGTTATTGGCTTAAAAAATGAAGCCAGCTGTATCATTTCAAAATTAGAGTTGAAATGTATTACATTTTGCATCCCAATATTACACTTTATACACAGTACCAGTCAAACGTTCGGACACCCCAGTCATTCAAGGGGTTTTATTTATTTGGACTATTTTCTACATTGTCAAAACTATGAAATAACACATATGGAATCATGTAGTAACCAAGTGTAAAACAAATAAAAATATATTTTAGATTCTTCAAAGTAAAAACCCTTTGCCTTGATGGAAGCTGTGCACACTCTTGACATTCTCTCAACCAGCTTCACCTGGAATGCTTTTCAAGCAGTCTTGAAGGAGTTCCCACATATGCTGAGCAGTTGTTGGCTGCTTTTCCTTCACTCTGCGGTCCGACTCATCCCAAATCATCTCAATTGGGTTGAGGTTGGGTGATTGTGGGGGCAGGTCATCTGATGTAGCACTCCATCACTCTCCTTCTTGGTCAAATAGCCCTTTCACAGCCTGGAGGTGTGTTGGGCCATTGTCCTGTTGAAAAATAAATGACAGTCCCACTAAGCCACTCGGGGCTCAGCGGTTTAGGGCACTTCATCTCAGTGCTAGAGGCGTCACTACAGACCCTGGTTTGATTCCAGGCTGTATCACAACCACCCGTGATTGGGAGTCCCACAGGGCTGCGCACTATTGGCCCAGTGTTGTCCAGGTTAGGGTTTGGCCAGGGTAGGCCGTCATTGTAAATAAGAAATTATTCTTAACTGACTTGCCTAGTTAATTGATGGTGAAATAAAAAATGTAATAAAAAATCAGTGGGATGGCGTATTGCTGCAGAATGCTGTGGTAGCCATACTGGTTAAGTGTGCCTTGAATTCTAAATACATCACTGACAGTGTCACCAGAAAAGCACCCCCACAGTATCACACCTCCTCCTCCATGCTTCACTGTGGGAATCACACATGCTGAGATCATCCGTTCAGACATGGCGGTTGGAACCAAAAATCTCAAATTTGGAGTCATCAGACCAAAGGACAGATGTCCATTGCTCGTGTTTCTTGGCCCAAGCAAGTCTCTTCTTAGTATTGGTGTCCTTTAGTAGTGGTTTCTTTGCAGCAAATTGAACAAGAAGGCCTGATTCACGCAGTCTCCTTTGACCAGTTGATGTTGAGATGTATCTGTTACTTGAACTCTGAAGCATTTATTTGGGCTGCAATTTTGGAGGCTGGTAACTCTGTTGAACTTATTCTCTGCAGCAGAGGTAGCTATGGGTCTTCCTTTCCTGTGGCGGTCCTGTGGCGGTCCTGTGGTGGTCCTCATGGCGGTCCTGTGGCGGTCCTCATGGCGGTCCTGTGGCGGTCCTCATGGCGGTCCTGTGGCGGTCCTCATGGCGGTCCTGTGGCGGTCCTCATGGCGGTCCTGTGGTGGTCCTCATGGCGGTCCTCATGGCGGTCCTCATGGCGGTCCTGTGGCGGTCCTGTGGCGGTCCTCATGGCGGTCCTGTGGCGGTCCTCATGGCGGTCCTGTGGCGGTCCTCATGGCGGTCCTCATGGCGGTCCTCATGGCGGTCCTCATGGCGGTCCTGTGGCGGTCCTGTGGCGGTCCTCATGGCAGTCCTGTGGCGGTCCTCATGGCGGTCCTGTGGCGGTCCTGTGGCGGTCCTGTGGCGATCCTCATGGCGGTCCTGTGGCGGTCCTGTGGCGGTCCTCATGGCGGTCCTGTGGCGGTCCTGTGGCGGTCCTCATGGCATTCTGTGGCGGTCCTCATGGCGGTCCTGTGGCGGTCCTCATGGCGGACCTCATGGCGTTTTGATTTGTTAAAAAAGTTTGAAATATCCAATAAATGTCGTTCCACTTCATGATTGTGTCCCACTTGTTGTTGATTCTTCACAAAAAAATACAGTTTTATATCTTTATGTTTGAAGCCTGAAATGTGGCAAAAGGTCGCAAAGTTCAAGGGGGCCGAATACTTTCACAAGGCACTGTATGTTCTTGACATTAATTTACTTAAGCTCCAACCATTTCTCAATGTGCTCCACCTTATACTATTCTTTATCTTGTATAAAGTAGTCATTCTCTTTTAGTTTAGATTTTTCCCCCATGTAGATATACGAGTTTCTGTTACATTGTTTTAACATTATGCAAAAATATTGATTTCGTATCATACACGGCGTTTTAGCACAGATTTTTACATCCGAAAACTGGAATTCTTATGGTGAATAGGATCCAGCTAGTGTTGCTGCCATGATACTAATGTGAAGCTACATGCGGCTTGCTGATGATGGAGGAAGGCTGGGCTCAGCATTTGCAAGCTGCACGAAGTGCCCTGGACCAGAGCTACATCTTTCAGCCAATAACACTTCATAATGAATTACTATGTTGCATAAAGTCTTACTGAAATATCCAGATTGTAACCCTGGTCCTCCAGTACCCCCAACGGTACACATTTATATTGTAACCCTGGTCCTCCAGTACCCCCAACGGTACACATTTATATTGTAACCCTGGTCCTTCAGTACCCCCAACAGTACACATTTATATTGTAACCCTGGTCCTCCAGTACCCCCAACGGTACACATTTATATTGTAACCCTGGTCCTTCAGTACCCCCAACAGAACACATTTATATTGTAACCCTGGTCCTCCAGTACCCCCAACAGTACACATTTATATTGTAACCCTGGTCCTCCTGTACCCCCAACAGTACACATTTATATTGTAACCCTGGTCCTCCAGTACCCCCAACAGTACACATTTAGATTGTAACCCTGGTCCTCCAGTACCCCAACAGTACACATTTAGATTGTAACCCTGGTCCTCCACTACCCCCAACAGTACACATTTATATTGTAACCCTGGTCCTCCAGTACCCCAACAGTACACATTTAGATTGTAACCCTGATCCTCCAGTACCCCCAACAGTACACATTTATATTGTAACCCTGGTCCTCCAGTACCCCCAACAGTACACATTTATATTGTAACCCGGGTCCTCCAGTACCCCCAACAGTACACATTTATATTGTAACCCTGGTCCTCCAGTACCCCCAACAGTACACATTTATATTGTAACCCTGGTCCTCCAGTACCCCCAACAGTACACATTTATATTGTAACCCTGGTCCTCCAGTACCCCAACAGTACACATTTAGATTGTAACCCTGGTCCTCCAGTACCCCCAACAGTACACATTTAGATTGTAACCCTGATCCTCCAGTACCCCCAACAGTACACATTTATATTGTAACCCTGGTCCTCCAGTACCCCCAACAGTACACATTTATATTGTAACCCTGGTCCTCCAGTACCCCCAACAGTACACATTTATATTGTAACCCTGGTCCTCCAGTACCCCCAACAGTACACATTTATATTGTAACCCTGATCCTCCAGTACCCCCAACAGTACACATTTCTAATGTAACCCTGGTCCTCCAGTACCCCCAACAGTACACATTTAGATTGTAACCCTGGTCCTCCACTACCCCCAACAGTACACATTTATATTGTAACCCTGGTCCTCCAGTACCCCAACAGTACACATTTAGATTGTAACCCTGATCCTCCAGTACCCCCAACAGTACACATTTATATTGTAACCCTGGTCCTCCAGTACCCCCAACAGTACACATTTATATTGTAACCCGGGTCCTCCAGTACCCCCAACAGTACACATTTATATTGTAACCCTGGTCCTCCAGTACCCCCAACAGTACACATTTACATTGTAACCCTGGTCCTCCAGTACCCCCAACAGTACAAATTTATATTGTAACCCTGATCCTCCAGTACCCCCAACAGTACACATTTCTAATGTAACCCTGGTCCTCCAGTACCCCCAACAGTACACATTTAGATTGTAACCCTGGTCCTCCAGTACCCCCAACAGTACACATTTATATTGTAACCCTGGTCCTCCAGTACCCCAACAGTACACATTTATATTGTAACCCTGGTCCTCCAGTACCCCAACAGTACACATTTAGATTGTAACCCTGATCCTCCAGTACCCCCAACAGTACACATTTATATTGTAACCCTGGTCCTCCACTACCCCCAACAGTACACATTTATATTGTAACCCTGATCCTCCAGTACCCCAACAGTACACATTTATATTGTAACCCTGGTCCTCCAGTACCCCCAACAGTACACATTTATATTGTAACCCTGGTCCTCCAGTACCCCCAACAGTACACATTTATATTGTAACCCTGGTCCTCCAGTACCCCCAACAGTACACATTTATATTGTAACCCTGGTCCTCCAGTACCCCCAACAGTACACATTTATATTGTAACCCTGATCCTCCAGTACCCCCAACAGTACACATTTCTAATGTAACCCTGGTCCTCCAGTACCCCCAACAGTACACATTTAGATTGTAACCCTGGTCCTCCAGTACCCCCAACAGTACACATTTATATTGTAACCCTGGTCCTCCAGTACCCCAACAGTACACATTTAGATTGTAACCCTGATCCTCCAGTACCCCCAACAGTACACATTTATATTGTAACCCTGGTCCTCCACTACCCCCAACAGTACACATTTATATTGTAACCCTGATCCTCCAGTACCCCCAACAGTACACATTCATATTGTAACCATGGTCCTCCAGTACCCCCAACGGTACACATTTATATTGTAACCCTGGTTCTCCAGTACCCCAACAGTACACATTTATATTGTAACCCTGGTCCTCCAGTACCCCCAACAGTACACATTTATATTGTAACCCTGGTCCTCCAGTACCCCCAACAGTACACATTTATATTGTAACCCTGGTCCTCCAGTACCCCAACAGTACACATTTATATTGTAACCCTGATCCTCCAGTACCCCAACAGTACACATTTATATTGTAACCCTGGTCCTCCAGTACCCCCAACAGTACACATTTATATTGTAACCCTGATCCTCCAGTACCCCAACAGTACACATTTAGATTGTAACCCTGGTCCTCCAGTACCCCCAACAGTACACATTTATATTGTAACCTTGGTCCTCCAGTACCCCCAACAGTACACATTTATATTGTAACCCTGGTCCTCCAGTACCCCCAACGGTACACATTTAGATTGTAACCCTGGTCCTCCAGTACCCCAACAGTACACATTTATATTGTAACCCTGGTCCTCCAGTACCCCCAACAGTACACATTTATATTGTAACCCTGATCCTCCAGTAACCCCAACAGTACACATTTATATTGTAACCCTGGTCCTCCACTACCCCCAACAGTACACATTTATATTGTAACCCTGGTCCTCCAGTACCCCCAACAGTACACATTTAGATTGTAACCCTGGTCCTCCAGTACCCCAACAGTACACATTTATATTGTAACCCTGGTCCTCCAGTACCCCCAACAGTACACATTTATATTGTAACCCTGGTCCTCCAGTACCCCCAACAGTACACATTTATATTGTAACCCTGATCCTCCAGTACCACAACAGTACACATTTATATTGTAACCCTGGTCCTCCAGTACTCCCAACAGTACACATTTTTATTGTAACCCTGATGTCTCCACTACCCCCAACAGTACACATTTATATTGTAACCCTGGTCCTCCAGTACCCCAACGGTACACATTTAGATTGTAACCCTGATCCTCCAGTACCCCCAACAGTACACATTTATATTGTAACCCTGGTCCTCCAGTACCCCAACGGTACACATTTAGATTGTAACCCTGGTCCTCCAGTACCCCCAACAGTACACATTTATATTGTAACCCTGGTCCTCCAGTACCCCCAACAGTACACATTTATATTGTAACCCTGGTCCTCCAGTACCCCAACAGTACACATTTATATTGTATCCCTGGTCCTCCAGTACCCCCAACAGTACACATTTAGATTGTAACCCTGGTCCTCCAGTACCCCAACAGTACACATTTATATTGTAACCCTGGTCCTCCAGTACCCCCAACAGTACACATTTATATTGTAACCCTGGTCCTCCAGTACCCCCAACAGTACACATTTATATTGTAACCCTGATCCTCCAGTACCCCAACAGTACACATTTAGATTGTAACCCTGGTCCTCCAGTACCCCCAACAGTACACATTTTTATTGTAACCCTGATGTCTCCACTACCCCCAACAGTACACATTTATATTGTAACCCTGGTCCTCCAGTACCCCAACAGTACACATTTAGATTGTAACCCTGATCCTCCAGTACCCCCAACAGTACACATTTATATTGTAACCCTGGTCCTCCAGTACCCCAACGGTACACATTTATATTGTAACCCTGATCCTCCAGTACCCCCAACAGTACACATTTATATTGTAACCCTGGTCCTCCAGTACCCCCAACAGTACACATTTATATTGTAACCCTGGTCCTCCAGTACCCCAACAGTACACATTTATATTGTATCCCTGGTCCTCCAGTACCCCCAACAGTACACATTTAGATTGTAACTCCAGTCCTCCAGTACCCCCAACGGTACACATTTTTGTTGCAGCCCCGGACAAGCACACCTGATTCAACTTGTCAAATAATCATCAAGCCCTCAATGAGTTGATTCAGGTGTTTTTATCTGAGGCTATAACAAAAATGTGTGCTGTTGGGGAACTAGAGGAGTCGGGAACCACTGTAATATAGGGCAGTTAGAGAACAGAATTGTCATGAATAACAGCTGATAAGAGGTGTTAAATACTATATATTTTACAGATTGTATGTTTGTATTTATGACATATTGTAGAAATAAACATTCTCATTGTAGGAATATTTTTTTTCTCCTCAGTCATGTATGCTATCTGAAGTATTCGCTGATAACAATGATTGATAGACACACCAAAGCAAATTCCTAGACAGGCCTAGCCCATTGAAGTATCTTTATTGTCCAAGTGCTGTACTGTATGCGCAATGCCTGGAATTCACACCCATCCACATTTACAATGTGACACTGGTGCCTTCTGTCATTTCTGTACAAATGGGGGTGGGGGCTGTGAATTTCATCCCAGAATTGTTCATATTGTAATGTTACATTTTGGGACACTGTGGTCTTTGGAAAATTTCAGTAAGATCTATTTAATACAGGATGGTACATGGCCTATATTGGTTCTAGGCAGTTGGCCAATAGTACAACCTGCTTGTGTCCTATGATAAGGCGTCATAGAGCACTAAATAATATTGGCAAACACAAAGCAGTCACCTGCCAAGAGAGAACTGTGCATATTAATCAGCGTCGTAATAATGCATTTCAGCGATTAAACCAGAGGGACAAACAGAATGTTACAGAAAGCAGGGGGATTCTTTTGTTGGAACGGTTCTAGAAGATCTTGTCCCAGTCTTCGTAGGATAATCAAGACATGTCACCGTTCTTGTGTATGAATTTACAGGATATACATATAGGCCTAGGCCCCTAAAATTCAACTCTGGACCTTGAAGCCAGTTCCACTCTTTTTAAAAACGTGTTCCCCTCTAATAAGGGACTTATTTAGAGCTGGGACACCAGGTGGGTGCTGCTCAGGTAGAACAAGGCCAGCAGGATCCAGACCTCGTTGGGTAAGAGTTGAATAACCCTGTTCCAGGCTATACATTATTTACATGCTTTATTGTGTGACGTTTCACACGTTTGTGTCTGGCACCAAGGAGAGAGACATCTGCACACTGCAAAGTTTGAACTCAGAAGTCTTTAAAAAAGATTTATTTATTGTAGTATGTAGGCCAAGAAAAAACAATAGTGCAAAAGGTGAAAAGGCTGAGATTGTGCATGTCCCTTTAAATACACAAAAACAGGTGTGGACACCCATTCAAATTAGTGGATTTGACTATTTCAGCCACACCTGTTGCTGACAAGTGTATAAAATCGAGCACACTGCCATGCAATCTCCAAAGACAAACATTGGCAGTAGAATGATCCGTACTGAAGACCTCAGTGACTTTCAACGTAGCACCACCTTTCCAAAAAGTCAGTTCGTCAAATTTCTGCCCTGCTAGAGCTTCCTCGGTCAACTGTCAGTGCTGTTATTGTGAGGTGGAAATGTCTAGGAGCAACAACGGCTCAGAGCGAAGTGGTAGGCCACACAAGCTCACAGAATGAGACCATTGAGTGCTGAAGCACGTACCATGTAAAAATCGTCTGTCCTTGGTTGCAATGTTCACTAGCAAGTTTCAAACTGCCTCTGGAAGAAACATCAACACAAGAACTGCTTGCCGGGAACTTCATGAAATTAGTTTCCATGGCCGAGCAGTCACACACAAGCCTAAGAACACCATGTGCAATGCCAAGTGTCGGCTGCAGTGGTGTAAAGCTCACAACCATTGGACGGTGGAGCAGAGTAAAACACATTCTCTGGAGTGATGAATCACACTTCACCATCTGACAGTCCAACGGACAAATCTAGGTTTAGTGGATGCCAGGAGAACACTACCTGCCCGAATGCATAAAGACAACTGCAAAGTTTGGTGCAGGAGGAATAATGGTCTGGGGCTGTTTTCATGGTTCGGGCTAGGCCCCTTAGTTCCATTGAAGGGATATCTTAATGCTACGGCATTTAATGACATTCTAGACAATTCTGTGCTTTCAACTTTTTGGCAACAGTTTTGGGAATGCCCTTTCCTGTTTCAGCATAAAAATACCCCTGTGCACAAAGCGAGGTCTGTACATTAATGGTGTGTCCAGATCAGTGTGGAAGAACTTGACTGGCCTGAACAGAGCCCTGATCTCAACCCCACCGAACACCTTCGGAATGAATTGGAACACTGACTGCGAGCCAGGCCAAATCGCTGAACATTAGTGCCTGACCTCATTAATGCTCTTGTGGCTGAATGGAAGCAAGTCCTAGCAGCAATGTTCCAACATCTAGTGGAAAGCCTTCCCAGAAGAACGGAGGCTGTTATAGCAACAAAGGGGGGGACCAACTCCATATTAATGCCCATGATTTTGGGATGAGATGCTCGACTTTTGGCCATGTAGTGTATGTTCCATCACTGGGTAGTTATAGTTCTGACATCAATTAGGCTGCATTCTTTATCAATCACTAAACATGTGGTGTGGTAGGGGGACATTTGGCTAGCAATTGTCTTACTGCAGCTACATCATTAATTCATGCTTTGATGTTTAGCCTAAGTAGTTTCCCTGGATCTCTAGGCCTACTGCTAGGTAGGTGTATGGAGTGATGAGTGAAGTGTGGGCCATTTCAAAACACTTGTAAGAGAAGAAAAACATGAAGAAACAGAAGATTCAGATTATGTGTATTTATTTTTTTCAGTTTTTTTTTTTTTTTTGCAAAAGTTGACTGACACAAAATATACATTCACAATATTAAATGTTTCAGGTTGCAACAATCAAGTATTAATTATCTGTTATAAAATGTGTTACAAAATGTAAAACTATTCTCAACATTGCACAAGCCAGAAGTCTCTTTTCTCGCCTGTCTGTAAAAGCTGATGTCAAAACAATACATTTTACGCATTTGTGAAGAATATCACAATATTTTAAGCCACATCACAAAAGGCTCTTAACAGAACAAAGTAACATTCTTAAAAGTCTCGTGGACATGCGCTTCCACGTGTGCGGAGTGTCTGAAACTAGTCAGTGTCATTGCGCCCGGAGCACATCCGCTTTCGGCATCGCTGTCTCAAGTGTCCTCACTACGGAGCGACGGTAAGCGGCATGGGCAGCTTTGCTCGCCCAAGCCCCGTCTGTCAGGTGCATCACAAATGAAGCACACCCTTTTTGGTTTCAAGATCTATAAGATTAATCTCAGTCTTAACTGATAGTACATCTCTCTTTATCCTTTCCCTGTCCGCCGATCGCCTTCTCCTTTATGTACATCAAATCACTGTGGACGCTCGGGCGCCGGGCGAATGGTGCCACGATGCCGTAGGCGTCTCCATTGTCCTTCTTGTTCTTGTTTTTCAGGGACTTACTGCGAAGCATGTCGCAGTACTGCACCGAGACCTTACGGTGGAGGTCCGGGCTCATCTCATTGGGCAGCTTGGCCATGGTGAATAGGGTCTGGAACATTTGATCCACGTTGGTGTTGCGCTTGGCTGAGATCTCAAAGTATGCGCACTGCTCGTCTCCCGCCACCAACTGCTCAATCTCTTCCTTCTGCACCTCCCGGTAAAACTCCCGGTCGCCCTTGTTTCCGCAGATAACAAGAGGAACGTCAATGTTCTCCTTTGTCTTGTTTTTCAGGCACGACTTGGTCTCAATTATCTGTTGCTTGAGCCTCTGCACCTCCTGGAAAGAGTCTCTGTTGTCTAAGCTGAAGACCAGGATAAAGACATCACCTGAAGGGAAACAAGAGGAGCAACGCATTTAGTATCTTAGCTTCTACGAAACACATTGACATAGGCTACAGTATTTACATGCGTAATGGCACCAGTGGCGCGTTGTGCAGCCAATGCAAAATGCGCGCACAGTACATACACCCTTGAGGCTACAAAAATGCACGACTACAGATTTCTATTGGACATGTACTCTTTGAGTCGCATTAACTAGAGATGGAATATTTACCTGTCAGTATGGATAGTCTCCTCATTGCAGGGAACGGGTGGTTGCCTGAGGTATCCAATATGTCCAGTTGGTATACATCTCCCTTAATGCTATACAGTTTCCTGTGAAAGTCCTCGATGGTCGGCGTGTACTGCTCCTCATCGAATCTTCCGTTCAGAAACCGGGACACGATGGCTGTTTTGCCCACCTTGGTGGATCCCAAAATCACCATCCTGCAGCAATTCTTTGCCGGGATATCGAAATCGTTCTCTGAAGGAGACATTTTCTTGATCATGATTCTAAAGTAGCCTAAATAGTTGCCTAGAGTGAGTCAAATGTGTTCGGACACTTCGTTTCGTTTGATAGATTCAGCCAAAGTTGGATTTAACAGTAGGCTACCGTTCAATAGTTCTTAGTGTGCTCTGTTGCGTCTGTCTGAACTACAGTGAGCGCCTGATATTTAAGGTGAAAGCGGAGCCCTCCCTCTCCCGACGTCACGGGTTTCAGTGCTCCATTGAGCAGAATGTAAAATAGGTGCCCACTGATGCATCAGTCAGTTCCAGTCTGAGACTGAGAACGGCTGACCAACTAACTACCCTGGGGACTGGGACAGCAAAGCATTGTAGCTTAAAGCACATGAGAAGACGGAGATAAACAAAGCATTGACTCGACTTTGACAGTTGGGCATCCGCATATTTATCTTCATCTATTGTTAGTAATATTGTGCGTAATGCCTGCTTTCTGCAATATTACATTGTTAATAAATTACACAATTTCCGTCATTTAGACTACTCTGGGACATTCTGTTTGGAATGATGATGGACCTTGGACAACTTTAGTAATAGTAAATCTACAGAACGGAAGTGAGGACTTGTGACTCAAAATAACACTCCATACCAGCCAATTCCTATGCGTCAGAGCAGTGGGCCTACACAATCTGTCCTTTTACTATTTAACTGTGTCAGATCGTTTGTTTGATTAAAAGGAAAACTGCCCATGCACATTCAGTCAGGTGGAAATGAAATTGTCATTCTAGACATTAACTAATTTAATTCAAGTGTAACAAAATGTAGCCTTGTATTATTCAACAGTGCACTTAGTTGATTCCTATTGAGCTAACACGAATATGTTTTGTTAAAGGGACATATTGGTTTCCTACCCTGTAAGCAGTCTATGGATAAGGTATGACAGCAATCCATGCTTTGGTTTTGTTTACCTGGGCACTGTTTCAATTGCTAACTGCTTATTGGCATTTATGGCACAAATCCAATGCAAGTCAATGGTACCTATATTAGTATTTTTGCGCTTCATGCCCAATCAATTCTAAAGTATCTATAAATTAGTAGTTCTTAATTCAAGGCCTGTCAAAAAAGTGTTGTTGTGCACGAAGAACATGTGTATTTACAAAGCCTACCACAAGGGGGCACTCATGTTATGACCCATACATGAGCCTTAGCAAACATGCTTTGTGTGATTATTAGCCATAGACACAGTATTTAGAGATGGTTCCCTCAGTGTGTGGCTGCATAATGCATAGCCATTGTGTGTACACATATCTGCACTTACATGTGTTCCGGTACGCGTATTTGTCCTGTTTCACTGCATGTACAAGTATGAGGTGTGAAATGGAAATGTGTTTTTTTGCATATCCCAACTCCCTGTGAGACTAGGGTCACAGCCAATGGTTGCGTGCCATGTCATCAAGTATGTCATCGACTGACAGATTGCTATAACATATAATGTGGTTAGCTGCTACATGAGATAGCTATCCAGGCATTGTAAGATCAAGCACACGTCAGCTACGCCTGGGCAGAGGAATGCACCCAAAGCATGGGCCAAATGTCCCCTCTCTGTTCCGTAATTCAAAATATGCGAACAAAGTTCTTCGATAGTCGTCGTATCCAGATACCTTCCTTTTACGTGCGCCTGTCCACGAGAGACTAGGTATAGGCTAGAGGCAAGGCCCCCCACATTTTGTAGATAGCCCTATCCAAGGTAGAACAAAACACAACTGTGTTTTTTCACATGCCTAATAACCATATATGAAATGGATGGTTGTGTAGAAATATTTGACTGCAAAAGTGGTTAAATTGATATTGTGACACACAGTCAAAAAGTACAGAATATGCCTGGCTGGAGGGGGGATTAGCAACATACATTCATGTAACCCATTAGTGCTGATATTGCTACATTTGGACTAGTGGAGTGGGCCTATCGAGGAAGGTGTTTTTGATGATTGGCCACTAGCCTAGTAATCAGTATGTAACTTCAACCCTCCCTGAGGTGGAGGGTGGCAGAGGCATCCCCGCTGGCTGACTCACTGAAGTGGACTTCCAAGTGGGACGTGTGCCGGCCTCTCAGCGAAACCACTGGTGGGTTATGAAAGAGAGAATCCAGAGGTACTGTGACCCAATTTACCCACAACCTGTTTATGATGACTTACCCAGGGTCTCTCTGACCCGGAGCCTGGTGCACAGGTAATATTAGAAACAGGTCAATAATATACCATGATGAGTTTGATTGATTGGAGAAAAAAAATCACCACTGTAAAGCGTCAAGCAGCTACTGGCTTTGTGTGGTTTCGCACCACAGGGCTCCTCAGTGTCCCCCGCTGCTAAATAGCTTTTGATTTTGCCTGGTCCCCAGAGGCAGCCGGCCAGCCTCGTGGTAAACAGGAAAAAGAGTTGAGCACAGCTTGTAAGAAGAACGGGGAAAAAGGAATTGAACCTCTCTTTCCCTGCAATTTATCCTCTTGTTCCCTTTTCATCGGTCGGTAATGTATTACTCTGGTCTGCAGTAACAGCTCACTAACTGCTCTCTCTCTTTCTCTTTGCGGTGTTTGCTGAGGAGAGGTAGCTACTGTACAATGCATTCAGAAAGTATTCAGACCCCTTCCCTTTTTCCCACATAGTTTGTTACTGCCTTATTATAAAATCAATAAAATATAGATTTTTCCTCACTTTACCCCATAATGACAAAGCGAAAACAGGTTATACATTTTTGCAAATGCATTAAAAACAAAAAACGGAAATATCACATGGACATACACCGCCGTTCAAAAGTTTGGGGTCACTTAGAAATGTCCTTGTTTTCCATGAAAATGTGCATGAAATGAGTTGCAAAATGAATAGGAAATATAATCAAGACGTTGACAAGATTATAAATAATGATTTTTAATTGAAATAATAATTGTGTCCTTCAAACTTTGCTTCGTCAAATAATCCTCCATTTGCAGCAATTACAGCCTTTGCAGACCTTTGGCAGTCTAGTTGGCAATTTGTTGAGGTAATCTGAAGAGATTTCACTCCATGCTTCCTGAAGCACGTTCCACAAATTGGATTGATGGGCATTTCTTACGTATCATACGGTCAAACTGCTCCCACAACAGCTCAATAGTGTTGAGATCCGGTGACTGTGCTGGCCACGCCATTATAGACAGAATACCAGCTGACTGCTTCTTCCCTAAATAGTTCTTGCATAGTTTGGGTCATTGTTCTGTTGTAGGAAGAAATTGGCTCCAATTAAGGACCGTCCACAGGGTTTGGCATGGCGTTGCAAAATGGAGTGATAGCCTTCCTTCTTCAAGATCCCTTTTACCCTGTACAAATCTCCCACTTTACCACCACCAAAGCACCCCCAGACCATCACATTGCCTCCACCATGCTTGACAGATGGCGTCAAGCACTTCTCCAGCGTCTTTTCATTTTTTCTGCGTCTCACAAATGTTCTTCTTTGTGATCCGAACTCCTCAAACTTAGATTTGTCTGTCCATAAAACTTTGTTCCAATCTTCCTCTGTCCAGTGTCTGTGTTCTTTTGCCCATCTTAATCTTTTATTTTTATTGGCCGGTCTGAGATATGTATTTTTCTTTGTAACTCTGCCCAGATGGCCAGCATCCCGGAGTCGCCTCTTCACTGTTGACGTTGATACTATTTAATGAAGCTGCCAGTTGAGGACTTGTGAGGCGTCTGTTTCTCAAACTAGACACTCTAATGTACTTGTCCTCTTGCTCAATTGTGCACCGGGGCCTGCCACTCTTCTTTGAGCTGTTCTGTGAAGGGAGTAGTACACAGTGTTGTACGAGATCTTCCGTTTCCTGTCAATTTCTCGCATGGAATAGCCTTCATTTACGTTTCTTATTTTTAATACATTTGCAAAAATGTCTAAAAACCTGTTTTTGCTTTGTCATTATGGGGTATTGTGTAGATTGTGTAGATTGTAGATTGATGAGGGGGAAAAACAATTTAATCAATTTTAGAATAATGCTGTAACATAACAACATGTGGAAAGTCAAGGGGTCTGAATACTTTCCGAATGCACCGTATATTCACGAGCGCTCCAATGTATACATGCTTTGAAAGCTTAAAACAAGCATTTCATAAATGTAAATGTTCCTATGTTGTATTCCTATGACTAGCGAAATATTGGTGATGAGATAATATTTTGTAAAAAGGTTGCCTATTTTAGCACGCACATTATCTGGATCTTCCCTTTTTCTACTGCAGCTTCATTTTAGTTGAGTCATTTAGCAGTTACTCTCATCCATCACTCTTATAAAGAGTGACTTATAGGAGGATTTAGCGTAAAGTTCCAGATTTTTTCAAGTAGTCTGCTTGGGATTTGAACCAGTAGCCTCGGTTATTGGCCCGCTTTTAACTGCTAGGCTACCTGCTGCTCTGTAATAGACTGGTAGTATGCAGTCAGCTAGCTAGCTATACATATTGCCAGCCATACATATTGCCAGCCAGCAAATAAATAATTTAGCTAATAAAAGCAGAATCTAATTTGTGTTAATAAGCTAACCCCATCCATTTTTTGTCATATGATAATGGTATTTGGTCCTATTATTATGGCAGGGGTCAAAGACAGGCAGTAGTGAGAGTGAGAGAGCGTCACCCATGCTGAGGCAGGGAGAGGACGAACAGATCGTCAGGTGAGAATTTCAATTATAAGGCACTATCAGTTCAACTCCTCATCTTTGCTGACTAAGTGCTATAACAAATGTTGCCTACATTCGGATTTAATTTGGTTGTCATGGTAGGGGCCAGAGTGAGAGGGAAGCGTGGTGAAGGGTACACAAAGAATAATTGTTTTTGACATTAAAGGGCTCAAATCAATCAGATCCGCTTTAGCCAACATCTGCATAGAGCTGGAACTGGGTTAGAGGTGTCAAATCCACAAGTGGCTCCTGGCATTACACCTAAAGCAGACATTGCCAGAAATCCCATGCAGCCTGGTTTACGAACACTTGATTAGGATGACACAAATCCTAAGTATTATTATTATAATAATGATTTCCTTTATGATTTTTCAATTTGAGCTGAATTATTTCTATATAGCCTACACTTTCTCGTTCTAATAACAGTGGGTGGGGTGGATGTAGCTTCGTGACAATGATCGCGAGAGCAGCTGCTCACCGATTGGACGGCTCCAACTTCTGACAATGCCAAAACATCCGACACTGCCAAAATATCTGGGTGTCTGCTATTACTGGTTAACGCTTGACCTGATTGAATCTAGGCCTAAATGTATAAAGATGGGGTGTGGTGGTGACTTTCTGAAATGTTAAAGAGATTCTCCAGAACTTTTTAGCCAGTAGTTCTGCAAGTAGCTCTCATGAGCCAAAACTGGTCCCTGAAAATTGCGTACTGAGTCACATTTGTTCAGATATGTGCACCAAGTCACTGCTCGCTCTCTCACTCTTCTATGTGTGCATCTTGCTAGCTGTCACTCAAATGGCGAGGGGCTGAAGCTCATTGGCTGAAACTCGAATTGCTAGGAGGCTGGCCTACATGGGGGAAAATATAGGGAAAATGGCGCAGCACAGCTTCCAGAAAACAGTCGCTTTACAACTAGGGATTTTGTGGCTATTTGAGGTAAAACAGTAATTCTGCTCATATATTATGCATGTACTGTATGAACTTAACATTGACACATCCAACCCAAAGTCTCATATTTAAAAAATATTTACTCGTTGACAAAGTTCCGGAGCATGTCTTTAAAGACTCAATGCAGCCGTTTTTATATCAGTGTTACAATTAAGTACCTTAATGTAATACTTTTCTAATAAAATTGACAAAATTTAACACAAATTTTTTAATAAAAAACTTTCTCAAGCAAGAATTTTGCTAGGACTGTCTGGGAGTGGTCGATACTGGTGATGTCACCAGGCAAGCCAAAAGTACAAATGACAAAAAAAATGTCTCTATTCAATCTGTAAAGCTAAAACGTTGCAGAGTTCAAAATATACATTTTAAGTTAATTTGTGATGGAACCGACATATGCAGCGTTTATCGTGAATACCGTCTCTGCTAAAGCAGGAACATTGCCTTCAAATTTAAATCACGCCGTAAAGCTGAACTTCTGCAATGCAGATTTTATAGAGCCCTTAGTTGCACCAGCTGTTGTATAACATTATACAAAATAAAGGAAAACATAATTTGGGCCTTTTAAGAGTAAGGGGAAAGAGGGATACCTAGTCAGTTGTACAACAATGCCTTCAACTGAAATGTGTCTTCCACATTTAACCCAACCCCTTTGAATCAGAGAGGTGTGGGGGAGGGGGGGGGGGGGCTGCCTTTAATCGACATCCACGTCTTCGGTGCCTGGCGAACAGTGGGTTAATTGCCTTGCTCAGGTGTAGGACGACAGATTTTTACCTTGTCAGATCTGGGATTCGATCCAGCAACCTTTTGGTTACTGGCCGAACGCTATAACCACTAGGCTACCTGCCACCTAAGAACACAGTAATAGTAATATAGAAAAAAAAATGGTATTTCAGTTGTGATTGGGGTATATTCTTGGATGTCAACCCCCCAATATGCAATCAAAAGTTACGCCCTTGTCTCTAAAGCAATACAGGCACATAGCAATGGAACACACTCAGGCCAATGGCTCCACGGAAACAGCAGAAGAAACTGAACCTTTTAATCATGATGCATTATGCATGTTTTTTCACGCAATAGACTAGAACAAACAATCGACTGTATAGATATGACATTGTGTGCGAGAGAGGCTGCAGAAGAGACAGTCAAGCAGAGCTAAATAAAAAGAGCCCTTTCCGATAGCATGGCGAAGGATTTCTAAGAAATGACAGTGAATGCAGACAAGATATGACACATTAAAAAGGAGTTCAAATAAAAAAAATAAAAAAAACGTATAACCGGTTAGGTAGCGGTGGACACAAAGGGCCTTTATTACAGAGCTTAAGGGATGAGACAGAACATTGACACAGAGAGAAGGAGAGGTGATCTCTCTTTAACACTGTAGGAGGGAACCAGGGAAGGAGACAGGACCCTGACATGAAAGACAGGGTTCAATTTCCCACTGTTGTATCCACCCATCCTTCACCTCCCTCGTTCCACATTACCAATGAGAGGAAGAAATGACATTCACTTTCCCTGTGAATGTGAAAAAAAACCCTGCAGGGAGCGAGACCACAAAACACACATAGGAAAAAAAGATGACCATTGGGCCATTTTAATGTCAGATATCTGTGATAGGATCTGTGATAGGAGAAGACAAGGATGCAGGTAACTGGTTACGGGTCCAGAGGCGATGGAGGAGAATAATGTGGAACACAAAATGTACAAAGCAAATAGAGGACATCAAACAGCCGGGTTACAAAGGACTCTGGATGTGTGGGACAGAGAGAAGCAGAGGCAGGCAGGGGACACACAGCTTGGTGCATCAGCAGCCATGCTGGGGGATTGCTACACAGACGGTGATGGGAATACAACACTCATACTGGGAAGTTGCCCTGTACAAACACGGTTCCCACAAGCTGCAAAACATGGGGTGTCCAGAGTTCACTTAACACTTAACACTGGCCAGCTGCTGGATGCAGGAGGTGTGTTGATCTGGTGTTTGAGACAGTTTTTTGTAAGCAGATGTAATTCTGTAAGTCACAGGGCTCTCCAACCCTTTTCCTGGAGAGCTACCCTCCTCTTATACGTTTTCACTTCAACCCCAGTTGTAACTAACCTGATTCAGCTGATCAACCAGCTAATTATTAGAATCAGGTGTGCTAGATTAGGGTTGGAGTGAAAAAGGTTGGAGAGCCCTGGTGTAAGACAAGTTACACAATCAGTTTTGTAATGTTCAGTAGATGCCACTAGTTTCTAATATACCTTCTCTGCATTCACCTCTTCCAGACATGTTCAAACACCGTATGGCCATTGGTGAAGTGAACGTTCATGTATCTGGTAGTTTCTAGTGTGTGTTTATACCTTTTTGGTCATTTTTTTTGGTCATTTTTAATGGTCTAGTTAAACATTCCTTGCAACCACCCATCCCTTCCAGTCAAAACCCCAAACAACGACTGAAGGCATACTAGTATATATCTGGTAGTTTCTAGTGTGTAGTTATACCAAGTTTGGTAGTTTTTAGGGTCTAGTTATACCTTCCCTGCACCCACCCATCCCTTCCAGACAGAACCCCAGACCATGACTCATGGCAGAGCTGCTGTTCCATCAATGTTTATTAAGGGTTTGCATAGCAACAAGTCTGACTGTGTGTGACTACCTGGTCCCATCATAACCCAGTTAACTAAATAACAAGCAGACTTAATAACTACATACTATTATTCAAATAATAGCATCAGTCAAGCAATCAATCTGGCAAGTGTGCTTAAGAGCGTCTGGGAGAGTCTTCATTGGTCAGATTTCCTGGTCTGATTGTAAACAGACTGGGTAATAAATGGTCTGGTATACTTGTTTTCGGCAGCGTAACTGTGTTGGAGCAAATCAGTGAGCAGCTGCTGTTACGGTCATTGTCACTGAAACCACACCAGTCCGTCCGTATATCCCACCCACGTCAGAAGTTCAGAACGACTCAGTGAATACAATGGCAATGTCAACTCCCCCCGGGGACACAGTGCTGCACCGCAGGGGAACTTACAGCTCTGTAAATGGTCCATGTACATTTTCTCCTCCCTTTCTCTCCCTCCCCATCTTTCACTCTCTCTCCCAGAGTGAGCCTGATTTGGCCACAGTAAAAGTTTCTGCATCCATAACATGAGAAGAAAAAAGCAAAAGTGTCTGTCTGACCAATAGACCACACATCTATTGATGTGACTTTCCCCAAGCCTTTAATCAGTGGCTGCTTCACACAGGTCCATTTAAAACCCCAATGAGTAAGTGTGCTTCTCATCTGAACCTAGGATAGTTATGCTAAATACAGTGGCTTGCAAAAGTATTCACCCCCCCCCCCCCCCCCCTTGGTATTTTTCCTACTTTGGTGCCTTACAACCTGGAATTAAAATAATTTGTGTGTGTGGGGGGGGGGGGGGGGGGGTGTATCATTTGATTTACACATCATGCCTACCACTTTGAAGATGCAAAATAATTTTTATTGTGAAACAAACAAGAAATAAGAGAAAAAAACAACACTTGAGCATGCATAACTATTCATCCCCCCAAAGTCAATACTTTGTAGAGCCACACCTTTTGCAGCAATTACAGCTGCAAGCCTCTCGGGGGTATGTCTCTATAAGCTTGGCACATCTACCCACTGGGATTTTTGCCCATTCTTCAAGGCAAAACTGCTCCACCTCGTTCAAGTTAGATGGGTTCCGCTGGTGTACAGCAATCTTTAATACCACAGATTCTCAATTGGATTGAGGTCTGGGCTTTGACTAGGCCATTCCAAGACATTTAAATGTTTCCACTTCAACCATTCGAGTGTTGCTTTAGCAGTATGCTTAGGGTCATTGTCCTGCTGGAAGGTGAACCTCCG
The DNA here is from genome assembly GCF_057628025.1 of Oncorhynchus mykiss. NCBI lineage: Eukaryota > Metazoa > Chordata > Actinopteri > Salmoniformes > Salmonidae > Oncorhynchus > Oncorhynchus mykiss. The sequence goes on from NC_143037.1 coordinate 16,117,705, forward strand.
TCCCAGTCTCAAATCACTGGAAGACTGAAACAGGTTTCCCCCAAGAATATCCACGTATTTAGCGCTATCCATCATTCCTTCAATTCTGACCAGTTTCCCAGTCCCTGCCGATGAAAAACATCCCCACAACATGCTGCCACCACCATGCTTCACTGTGGGGATGGTGTTCTCGACGTGATGAGAGGTGTTGGGTTTGCGCCAGACATAGCATTTTCCTTGATGGCAAAAAAGATCAAATTTAGTCTCATCTGACCAGAGTACCTTCTTCCATATGTTTGAGGAGTCTCCCACGTGCCTTTTGACGAACACAAAACGTGTATGCTTATTTTTTTCTTTAAGCAGTGGCTTTTTTTCTGGCCACTCTTCCATAAAGCCCAGCTCTGTGGAGTGTATGGCTTAAAGTGGTCCTATGGACAGATACTCCAATCTCCACTGTGGAGCTTTGCAGCTCCTTCAGGGTTATCTTTGGTCTTTTTTTGCCTCTCTGATTAATGCCCTCCTTGCCTGGTCTGTGAGTTTTGGTGTGCGGCCCTCTCTTGGCAGGTTTGTTGTGGTGCCATATTCTTTCTATTTTTAAATAACAGATTTAATGGTGCTCTGTGGGATGTTCAAAGTTTCTGATATATTTTTAGAACCCAACCCTGACCTGTACTTCTTCACAACTTTATCGCTGACCTGTTTGGAGAGCTCCTTGGTCTTCATGGTGCCGCTTGCTTGGTGGTGTCCCTCGCTTAGTGATGTTGCAGACTCTGGAGCCATTCAGAACAGGTGTAAATATATTGAGATCATGTAACATATCATGTGACACTTAGATTGCACACAGATGGACTTCATTTAACTAATTATGTGACTTCTGAAGGTTATTGGTTGCATTGGTTGCTTCATAGCAAAGGGGGTGAATACATATGGACACACCACTTTCCTGTTTATATTTTAGAATTTTTTTAAACAAGTAATTTTTTTTGCATTTCTCTTCACCAATGTGGACTATTTTGTGTATGTCCATTTCATGAAATGCCAATAAAAATCAATTTAAATTACAGGTTGTAATGCAACAAAATAGGATTTTTTTTTTTTGCAAGGCACTGTATAAGCAACAAAGGTCTCTGGTCAAAAGTAGTGCACTTAATAGGGGATGTGGTGCTATTTAGAACATATACTTCAGTTATAATGTTGATGGTGTGTTAATCAACAACACAGAACACAAGACAGACAGACTGGTAATGAAACAACAGTTCAGGTAGTTATGGGATCAGATCTGTATTTACAGTTTCATTAAGATACATGGGACTCTGCAAACATAGCCATGCAGAAGATATTATGGAATGATTGTCATTGGCTTTTGAGATAAAAACTACACGACTAAATAGTGTGAAATATGAAAACTACAGAGCATTCAATTTAAAAGCTGAAAACGATTGATCCAGCCCTTGCATTGTTAAGACTTGCTATTAAAATACTGCAAGCAGGGATCAAAGTTTTTATAAAGAGAAGTAGAATATCTTGGAATTGGGCCAGGATGAAGACTGTGTACTTGATCTTTGCCAGAATACAAAAACACCCTCCATCCCTTCTCTCTCTAGCCCACCTCTCGTGCTCTGTGTAGCAGGCTGACGTGGTGTGTGGCCTGGTAGTCAGTCTGGTAGTCTCTGATCTGTAGGTATGATCCTCGGACAAACACAGTCCATCCTTCCTCTTTATTTGTGCTTGCAGCACTGTGCTCTCTGTCGATAGATATCCTCGGTGAAAGGTCTGTAAAAACCAGAGAAAAAAACCCACATAAACAGGAGAAGAGAGTATTACTGTTCCTCCACTGTACCAACCCGTGCCTGGAGCCCCGTGTGTGTCTGTAAAAGGTGTCCCTCATCCTGCATGTTATCCATTGATGTACACTTTTCTGCACCATTGAGCCTCCTTCTAAGGCCACGTCCTATACAGAAATTTGACTGCAGGGCCACTCTCCCTCCCTACCGATGGACTGGCAATAGGTAGGTGGAGACTGGGGAGGGATATGTTTTGAGTGGGAAGGACAGGGACAGGTACAGTAAACAGAGCTACCTATTATTTTACTAGTCTGTAAAGGAGTGGGAGGTAGGACATCAAATATTGAAGGATGTTTGGGATGAGAATTGAGCTTACAAATGTATGTTAACAATAACGCTTATTTAAATTCAATGTGAATCAACAATATCTGTGAACGCCTTGAGAGGGAATACAATGGCATAGAAATGTAATCTCATCCTAGTTCTGCAGTGCACTGGCACCCGACTGAAATAGAACACGGACTTGATTGACACACACTTAGTTTCATGTAGAGTGATTGTGAATGCAGTATCAGGGAAATGCAATCTCAGCATCTTCTGATGCATATCTTCTTCCCTGAGTCTCCTTGATGTTTATTTTGATAGGTGAGTAAATGAGTATGTCTTTATGTGTCCCTGTGTTGATGACCGGTCTGGTGTGTCATCCAAAGACAGGCAGCTAACAATCACCTTTCTGTTGTCCATCACTGGGGGTGGTGATGTCTCTTGCTCACACACCCACATGCTCCATCGACAGCACGCACGCACATACCACACCCACAAGCTCCCCCAACCATACGCGCACACACACGCTCCCCCGACCGCACACACACACGCTCTCATGAGGACTGCCACTGCAAAGGAAGACCCAGAGTTACCTCTGCTGCAGAGGATAAGTTCATTAGAGTTGCCAGCCTCATAAATTGCATTCAAAATAAATAAATGGTTAACAGAATTCAAATAACAGACATCTCAACATCAACTGTTCAGAGGAGACTGGGTGAATAAGGCCTTCATGGTCAAATTCCTGAAAAGGAACCACTGCTAAAGGACACCAATAAGAAGAAGAGATTTGTTTGCGCCAAGAAACACGAGCAATGGACATTAGACCGGTGGAAATCTGTCCTTTGGCTCCAACCGCTGTGTCTTTGTGAGACGCAGAGTAGGTGAACGGATGATCTCTGCATGTGTGGTTCCCACCGTGAAGCATGGAGGAGGAGCAGTGAAGGTGCATTGCTGGTGACACTGTCTGTGATTTTTCTAGAATTCAAGGCACACTTAATGAGCATGGCTACCACAGAATTCTGCAGAGATACGCCATCCCATCTAGTTTGCGCTTAGTGGAACTATCATTTGTCTTTCAACAGGACAATGACCCAACACACATCCAGGCAGCGTAAGGGCTATTTGACCAAGAAGGAGAGTGATGGAGTGCTGAAATCAGATGACCTGGCCTCCACAATCCCCCAACCTCAACCCAATTGAGATGGTTTGGGATGAGTTGGACAGCAGAGTGAAGGAAAAGCAGCCAACAAGTGCGCAGCATATGTGGGAACTCCTTCAAGGATATTGGAAAAGCATTCCAGGTGAAGCTGGTTGAGAGAATGCCAAGAGTGTGCAAAGCAGTCATCAAGGTAAAGGGAGCTGCTTTGAAGAATATAAAATATATTTTGATTAACACTTTTTTGGTTACAACATGTGTTATTTCATAGTTTTGATGTCTTCACTATTATTTCACAATGTAGAAAATAGTCAAAATAAAGAAAAACCCTTGAATGAGTAGGTGTGTCCAAACTTTTGACTGGTATTGTACTAAACTAAAAATATAAACGCAACATATAAAGTGTTGGTCCCATGTTTCATGAGCTGAAATAAAACATACCAAAAATGTTCCACACAACCCCAGGACCTCCACATCCGTCTTTTTATTTATTTAGCCTTTATTTAACTAGGCAAGTCAGTTAAGAACAAAATCTTATTTACAATGACGGCCTACCCCGGCCAAACCCTCCCCTAACCCGGACGACGCTGGGCCAATTGTGCGCCGCCCTATGGGACTCCCGGTAACGGCCGGTTGTGATACAGTAGTAGTGATGCCTCTAGCACTGAGATGCAGTGCCTTAGACCGCTTACACACTCGGGAGCCCTGCCGGATCAGAGACTTGTCCCAAAGCCATTCCTGCATCGTCTTTGCTGTTTGCTTAGGGTTGTTGCAAACTCCTAGTCTGCTGTCATGTGCCTTTTACTGAGGAGTGGCTTCCGTCTGGCCACTCCACCAGAAAAGGCCAGAATGGTGCAGTGCTGCAGAGACGGTTGCCCTTCCCCAGATTTGTGCCTCGACACAATCCTGTCCCAGAGTGCTGACATGCTCTATAAACTATTGGACCTTATTTAGGCAGGTGCCTTCTGGAACGTTCCTCCATCTCTGACACTCTCCATCCAAGCTTGTAGTGTCATACCCAAGAAGACTCAAGGCTGTAATTGCTGCCAAAGTACTGAGTAAACGGTCTGAATACTTGTGATATTTTTGCTTTGTCATTAGGTTATTGTGTGTAGATTGATGTGGGAAAAAAATAACTTCATCCATTTTGGAATAAGGCTGTAACGTAACAAAATGTGGAAAGGGTCAAGTGGTTTGAATACTTTCCGAAAGCACATAAATACAGTGTATGTATGTGGACCCCCATTCAAATGAGTGGATTGGTCTATTTCAGCCACAACCGTTGCTGACAGGTGTATGAATGAAATCGAATACACAGCCATGCAATCACCATAGACAAAACATTGGCAGTAGAATGGCCTTACTGAAGAGCTCAGTGACTTTCGATGAGGCACCGTCATAGGATGCCACCTTTTCAACAAGTCAGTTTGTCAAATTTCTGCCTTGCTAGAGCTGCCCTGGTCAACTGTAAGTGCTGTTATTGGGAAGTGGAAACATCTAGGAGCAACAACGGCTCAGCCGCGATGATGTATGCCACACAAGCTCAAAGAACGGGACCGGCAAGTGCTGAAGCATGTAGCCCATCCTCTTTCTATTCTGGTTAGAGCCCGTTTGCTCTGTTCTGTGAAGGGAGTAGTACACAGCATTGTACGAAATCTTCAGTTTCTTGGCAATTTCTCGCATGGAATAGCCTTCATTTCTCAGTAGAAAGTTCTTTGTTTCTGGCCATAGTCTAAAAGCCAGTTTTATTGCTTCTTTAATCAGTACAACATAAATGCAAAAGGGTTTTCTAATGATCAATTAGCCTTCTAAAATGATAAACTTGGATTAGCTAACACAACGTACCATTGTAACACAGAAGTGATGGTTGCTGATAATGGGCCTCTGTACGCCTTTGTAGATACTCCGTAAAGTTAAAAAAAAAGTTTAAAAAAATAATAATCTTCCGTTTCCTGCTACAATAGTCAATTACAACATTAACAATGTCTACACTGTACTTTTTATCAATTTCGTGTAATTTTAATGGACAAAAAAAAAATAGCTTTCTAAGTAAGCCCAAACTTTTGAACGGTAGTGTGTGTATATATATAAAAATGACCCATCCACCTCTTTGGAGGATAAAAATAAACATTTTGAAACATTTATTTTTATTTTATGTCTCATCGCATATTACCTACAGATACTGCACCTGTCTGCTCACTCCATCTCTCACTAATATAACGTTTAAGAACGCTTGCTGGGGAGTTTGATCAGGGACAAGAAGACAAAACCTTTCTCTTTATCCTCACTCAACCCTTTCATGTGTGCAGCACGAGGGAGTGTGGATTTGTATGGGCTTGATGTGACTCAGCATTGAGACAGATGTTGGTCTGCTAACAGTAACAACTGTTATAGAAACACTTCTGTCACTCGGAACTAAACTGTGACTGTAAAGTTAAACTTCTGTCATTGTAAAAACCGAGGGAAAAACCCATAGGGAGGCTGGATTGTGATCAGCCTATTGGGCTTTTTTTTTATTTATTCAACTTAGTCATCCCACATCATCATGATTAAAATCACATTGATCTGATGCAACACATGCTAAGAAACAACCAAACTTAACAAGGCCAAGGCCAATCAAGGAGATCAACATGTAACATTATTTATGTTAATTTTAGTCATTTAGCACAGTGGTTCTCAACTGGTTTTGCCTCGGGACCCAAATTGAACCAGTTTGTTTCATTCGCGACCCAATATTTGAATCGCAAAAACAAATTGACAAAATACATGGACATTTTTGTTTATGCTATATTGATAGTAAATGTAGCAATTATATGACAAGAGAACAACATCCCCACCTCTTTCATTGTCAATAATACAATTTTGCTCATATTTTTGATGAATAATGTTAAACTCACTGGCTTGAGACCATAAAATCAACCAAAATAGTGCTGCTAATAGCTCTATATTGAAAATGCTGTGATTGAAGAAACATTTTTCAGATATTAAAGTATAAAAAAATGTAAGTTCATTATCATTTCTACTCACTTTCTACCTGGTTTAAGTTGTTAACGTTCAGACTGGAGTATTTTTTTCACCAGATTTTTTATAATCATTTGTAACTCAAGATACCGGCGACCCATAAAAAAAATGTGGGTTGTGACTCACCACTTGAGAATAGCTGATTTAGCAGACGCTCTTATCCGGAGCGACATATAGGAGCAAACAGTGTTAAGTGCCTTGCCCAAGGGTACATTGACAGATTTTTCAACTAGTCAGCTCGGGAATTTGAACCAGAGACCTTTTGGTTAATGGCCCGACACTCTTACCTAGGCTACCTCCTGCCCTGTACGTGTCAGTCCATTTAACTGGATGTGATCTGATAGTGTCTGCATTGACGGAGCCAACTTGTTCAGCGCCTCACAAGGCTACGAACCCTGTTCACCGCTGAGACAGAAGAGTGTGATAAGATAGCCACAGTGAACAGACAGAAAACAAGAGAGATGCTTACCCCTCAAAGATGATGGCCACTTGGTATGATATGGCTACCACTGCTGTCAGCACCAACCCCACCGGACTGGCATTCCTGGAGGAGGGAGAAGAGCATTATAATATGTTCACAATATGTACATTTATTCATAAAGTAAATATGTTATTCCACTGGCAAATGATACAATCTGATTATGTAGGTCAGGGGTGGGGAACGTCCGGCCTCCGGGCCGTATACGGCCTACGAGACCGTTTGATCAGGCCCCCGAGCCAATTCATAAATAAAAAAATATTTAATAAAAAAATCTGTTTTACCACAAAAATAAAACGTAAAAAGAAAACCCACCCACACACCTCCCCCAAAGCTTTGGCGGTACCAGACAGCTCGTCATCATCGAGCACCTGTAGATCATAAAAATGACTACAGTAAAGAAAAGAAAAGTAGATGAGGAGTGTCACGCTTTCCAAGACAAATTCATATTTTTTTGTCGAAGTGAAAGGCAAACCTGTATGCCTAGTTGCCTGTATGCCTAGTTTGCAAGAACAACTTCGCGTGGATAAAGTCATTGCTCTTCAGTGGGGCGTGGGTGCCCACCAAGCCGCCTTTACGAAACCTCATTTGGATGAGGAAAATGTTATGTAAGTTTTGTGGTGAGCGAGCTTATCGCAAAGAAACTGAAGCCTCATCTGGAAGGAAAAAACATTGAAGGACTCCGCAAGACATTTCTTTGGCATGTGAAGAAACGACTGACAACAAAAAACGCCCACTTTGCAGTTTTTGTGCGTGGGATTACCGCTGAGTTTGACACAGGGGAGGAATTGCTGTCTTTGGAAGCCATGCATGGCACCACCAGAGGTGCGGACTTGTTTGAGAGACTTGGCTTAAGCAAATTTGAGCTACGGTTTGAAAAATTATGTGGCCTTACTACAGATGGAGTGCCAGCCATGGTTGGCTCGAAAAAGGGGTTAACCTCATTAGTGAAAAAAGACATGAGTCGTCTCAATCTGGATCCAAGTGTATGCAACTGCATCATACATCAGAAAGTCTGTGTGTACAGTCCCTAAAGCCGACCAATGTAATGGCAACTGTAGTGTCGACCATTCATTTTATCAAAAGCAAAGGGCTGAACAGCCGGCAGTTTAAGGAGCTATTGAATGATCTTGAATCGGAGTATGGTGATCTGATTTACCACTGTGAGGTGCGATGGTTGAGCCGTGGAAACATACCCGTGCGGTTTTACGGACTGAAGGAGGAAGTAAAACAATTCATGGAGAGGAAGGGGAAACCTGTAGTGGAACTGAGTGATGACAAGTGGATGTGTGATTTGGCCTTCATGGTGGACATGACTTGAACGTCAAGATTCAAGGGCCGAACCAGCTTCTCAGCGATCTGCTGTCAAATGTGAAATTGTTCGAAGCGAAATTAAAGCTGTGGCAAGTCCAACTAGAAAGGGGTAACACAGTTCATTTTCCTACTCTGCAAGGACAAGAGCCTGAGATTATGTCGGAATATGCCGGTGAGTGTGGAAAGCTCGCAAAGGCATTTTGCTTAAGGATTTTGTTTAAGGATGTGAAAAGTAAACAACTGGAGTTGAATATATTTGCAACCCCGTTTAACGTCGAACCAGCGGATGTGCCGGATGGCCTACGACACAAAGTCATTCAGCTGCAAAGCAATAACGAGCTCAAAGCCAGGTACAACAACCTTCCTCTCCTTGAGCTCTACAAAATGTATGTTAGCGCTGAGCATTTTCCTGTTCTGAGGAGACATGCACTTAAATTTGCATCTGTGTTCGGGACGACCAAACTGACTCTTGCAAAGACTCGATTCTGCTCAAGACTAACTGACACAAACCTGGAAAACCAGCTGCGAGTAGCGTCGTCTTCTCTGCCAGCTGACATCAAACGCCTCAAAGATAAGCAGTTTCAGCCATCGCATTAGAGGTGAGCTTGAACAAGTAATCATAATAACAACAACATTATTTACAATACTAATATTTATTTAAATAGGATTTGCACTTTTCTAAATACTCAAGGACACAAGAAATGTCATAAAAGTCATATTTAAACTATAAAACCAATGTCAGTGATTAAAGTCACATTAAAACATGAATAAAGCAGAAAATAGCACATTTTAATATGGCCGCTGAATTAATTTATAAATATCCAAATGGCCCTTGATAGAAAAAAGGTTCCCCACTACTGATGTAGATGATACTTTCATGATACTAGTTGATTATATACAGTGTTTTTAAAGGGGGAGTGTGAATGAATGATGTTGTGGGATCATTGGGATGACAAACAACAGGAGATGATCAGGCTGGATTCAAGCCATGTGTTTTGTAATCGGATGTCAATTTCAGGCGCCTGTGTTATCGGCAATTATAGTAATTATAGAGGATATGGACAAAGCTGAAAGAAGTTGTACCGAGCTGGACAACAAGAGAAGGAGAGAGAGAAAGTTACTAGGGCTTACATATCCTCTATGTAAGGGGAACAACTGAAGACTATTTCTTTTCTGCACCAGCGATTACTAAGGGAGCAAATGACCACTCTGCTTTCAGATGGAGTCTGGCCACGCTTCACGTGGACTCAATTAGGCACTAATCACATACATATTGAGCAGCAGTAGCATTTACAGTGAGGGATGAGATATGGAAGGCTTTTGGGAACGAAATGGAAGGCGCGCACACACACACGCACACGCACACACACACACACACACACACACACACACACACTTGCTGCCTAAGGTCTGCTGGGGGGTAAATGAAACATGGGCATTGCTGGTCAAAGTGCCCTTTTCCATTGCATTTCATTCAGAGACAACTGAATGTTAATTGTAAGAAAGCGTCACCTTGAGTAATCGAGCCTAACCAAAACAGCTGTCACCATTTATCAAGTGTTATGCTTCTGTGCAAAGTCTGTACTCATTATTTTGCAGTGGGTTTCAAACATAGCGAGAAGTTGGAACAAAGGTGAAATAAAGGTGAAGTTAAAGGGATACTTTTTTCAACGAGGCCCTTAACCTACTTCCCCAGTGTCAGATGAACTAGTGGATACCATTAGCACATCTCTGTGGATACCCATAGACTTCCAGTCATCGCGCTAATGCTAGTTAGCATTGGCTCGAGAAACTACCTCGTCAAGGAAAGTGCAAACAAGGACTTGTTGTTGGACTTTTCTGTTACCATCTGGTGCAAACATATAATAAGTAAATACCTTATTCAGCACCAGATCCCGAAGTGAGCCACATTCATTATACAGATCAAATAAATATCTATTCTATGCAGCTGACAAACCCACTCGATAATATGGGTCACTAGCTATATTTTGACATCCCCATTGCCCTACATCCCTACATCCCACACTGTCCTATGTTATATGAGCCGTGAATTGGCCGTGCAGAGCCAGACATGTAAAGTACTGTAACTAGAGCTTTTCACTGACTCAGAACAGCAGCATGTGTCAGACTCACCCAGTCTGGACGTGACTAAATGCCACACAACATGGCCTGCATATTAGTATGAGCTGTTTGTAGGGCCTCTACTACAGACCGTGGCTACATGTCAGATGACATTCCCTATGGTGTACTACTTTTAGGCTATAGCCTTATGTGACTTTGGTCAATTTTATAGAGAGTAATGTGTAGTGGTTTGGTGCTCTAAGATCTGTATAAAATCTTTAGAAACCTTTTGCCTATTGTTGTCATACCATACCGTCAGAGTTATGGTCAAAGTTGGCTAAAACACATATATATCTGGGGTGCATAGATTACCAAAGTATGAGTAAAATACCCATAAAACCTAGTAGTCAAACAAGGAAATGTTTCCAATTGTTTTCCCACCATTCATTTATCCCATATGGGATTTTAGAAACACTTAAAATAAGGGCTGTGTTTCATGTAGGCTTACGTTTGTGTGACGTTTTGATAAACGTGAAAATTCTCTATAGGAAAAGGTGACTTATCAATCAACCTGTATTTAACCCCCAAACATGAAATGCTAATTAGCTATCATAAAGAACTACAAATGCCATGATGATCTGGACGAGACTGCCAAATTGAGGCAAAGGTGAGAATCTCTAGATTAACTAATGTTAGCTAAATTTTGAAATTAATAAATTGGCAAAATGTAATTAAATTGACAATTCTGTGAACTGTCTTGTACAAGTTTTAACTTAACATAGTACCTGTTAGCAAAGGTGTCAGCAAGAGATGATGTGCAGATGCTTGCAGGGATTTGTAGTCTTGCATGATGTCTACTTTGATGCTAATGATCATTTTCTGATCTGAGAGTAAATAGTGCCAAATATATTGATAGACCTGTCACCTTGTCCGAGAGAGATTTACACGGTTATCAAAACATCGCCAGGGTAAGCCTTATATTAAGTGTTTCTAAAATTCCCCATGGGAAAAATGAACAGTGGAAAAATTATTGAAACCATTTCCCTGTTTGACTGCTAGGTTTTATGGGTATTATGACACTGTGGGGCTCTATTCAAATAAAAAAAAGTTTAATGACTTCATTATTAAAGTGACCAGTGTGTGTGTGTGTGTGTGTGTGTGTGTGTGTGTGTGTGTATGTATGTATGTATGTACAGTGGGGCAAAAAAGTATTTAGTCAGCCACCAATTGTGCAAGTTCTCCCACTTAAAAAGATGAGAGAGGCCTGTAATTTTCATCATAGGTACACTTCAACTATGACAGACAATGAGAAAAAAATTCCAGAAAATCACATTGTAGGATTTTTAATGAATATATTTGCAAATTATGGTGGAAAAATAAGTATTTGGTCACCTACAAACAAGCAAGATTTCTAGCTCTCACAGACCTGTAACTTCTTCTTTAAGAGGCTCCTCTGTCCTCCACTCGTTACCTGTATTAATGGCACCTGTTTGAACTTGTTATCAGTATAAAAGACACCTGTTCACAACCTCAAACAGTCACACTCCAAACTCCACTATGGCCAAGACCAAAGAGCTGTCAAAGGACACCAGAAACAAAATTGTAGACCTGCACCAGGCTGGGAAGACTGAATCTGCAATAGGTAAGCAGCTTGGTTTGAAGAAATCAACTGTGGGAGCAATTATTAGGAAATGGAAGACATACAAGACCACTGATAATCTCCCTCGTTCTGGGGCTCCATGCAAGATCTCACCCCGTGGGGTCAAAATGATCACAAGAACGGTGAGCAAAAATCCCAGAACCACACGGGGGGACCTAGTGAATGACCTGCAGAGAGCTGGGACCAAAGTAACAAAGCCTACCATCAGTAACACACTACGCCGTCAGGGACTCAAATCCTGCAGTGCCAGACGTGTCCCCCTGCTTAAGCCAGTACATGTCCAGGCCAGTCTGAAGTTTGCTAGAGAGCATTTGGATGATCCAGAGGAAGATTGGGAGAATGTCATATGAAACCAAAATATAACTTTTTTGGAGGACAAAGAACACCATACCTACTGTGAAGCATGGGGGTGGAAACATCATGCTTTGGGGCTGTTTTTCTGCAAAGGGACCAGGATGACTGATCCTTGTAAAGGAAAGAATGAATGGGGCCATGTATCGTGAGATTTTGAGTGAAAACCTCCTTCCATCAGCAAGGGCATTGAAGATGAAACGTGGCTGGGTCTTTCAGCATGACAATGATCCCAAACACACCGCCCGGGCAACGAAGGAGTGGCTTCGTAAGAAGCATTTCAAGGTCCTGGAGTGGCCTAGCCAGTCTCCATATCTCAACCCCATAAAAAATATTTGGAGGGAGTTGAAAGTCCATGTTGCCCAGCAACAGCCCCAAAACATCACTGCTCTAGAGGAGATCTGCATGGAGGAATGGGCCAAAATATCAGCAACAGTGTGTGAAAACCTTGTGAAGACTTACAGAAAACGTTTGACCTCTGTCATTGCCAACAAAGGGTATATAACAAAGTATTGAGATAAACTTTTGTTATTGACCAAATGCTTATTTTCCACCATAATTTGCAAATAAATTCATTAAAAATCCTACAATGTGATTTTCTGGATTTTATTTTCTCATTTTATCTGTCATAGTTGACGGGTACCTATGATGAAATTACAGGCCTCTCTCATCTTTTTAAGTGGGAGAACTTGCACAATTGGTGGCTGACTAAATACTTTTTTGCCCCACTGTATGTATGTATACACACACAGGTCACTTTAATAATGTTTATGTACAGTTGAAGTTGGAAGTTTCCATACACTTAAGTTGGAGTCATTAAAACTTGTTTTTCAACCATTCCACAAATTTCGTGTTAAACTATAGTTTTGGCAAGTCAGTTAGGACATCTACTTTGTGCATGACACAAGTCATTTTTCCAACAATTGTTTACAGACAGATTATTTCACTTATAATTCACTGTATCACAATTCCAGTGGGTCAGAAGTTTACATACCCTAAGTTGACTGTACCTTTAAACAGCTTGGAAAATCCCAGAAAATGATGTCATGGCTTTAGAAGCTTCTGATAGGCTAATTGACATGATTTGAGTCAATCGAAGACCTCAGATAAAAAACTGTAGACCTCCACAAGTCTGGTTCATCCTTGGGAGCAATTTCCAAACGCCTGAAGGCACCACGTTCATCTGTACAAACAATAGTATGCAAGTATAAACACCATGGGACCACGCAGCCGTCTGACCGCTCAGGAAGGAGACGCGTTCTGTCTCCTAGAGATGAACGTACTTTGGTGCGAAAGGTGCAACTCAATCCCAGAACAACAGCAAAGGACCTTGTGAAGATACTGGAGGAAACAGGTACAAAAGTATCTATATCCACAGTAAAACGAGTCCTATATCGACAGAACCTGAATGGTCGCTCAGCAAGGAAGAAGCCACTGCTCCAAAACCACCATAAAAAAACAGACTACGGTTTGGAACTGCACATGGGGACAAAGATCATACTTTTTGGAGAAATGTCCCCTGGCCTGATAAAACAAAAATAGAACTGTTTGGCCATAATGGCCATCGTTATGTTTGGAGGAAAAAGGGGGAGGCTTGCAAGCCAAAGAACACCATCCCAACCGTGAAGCACAGGGGTGGCAGCATCATGATGTGGTGGTGTTTTGCTCCAGGAGGGACTGGTGCACTTCACAAAATAGATGGCATCATGAGGTAGGAAAATTATGTGGATATATTGAAGCAACATCTCAAGACATCAGTCAGGTTAAAGCTTGGTCGCAAACGGGTCTTCCAAATGGACAATGACCCCAAGCATACTTCCAAAGTTGTAGCAGGAGGTATTGGAGTGGCCATCACAAAGCCCTCAATCCCATAGAACATTTGTGGGCAGAACTGAAAAAGCGTGTGCAAGCAAGGAGGCCTACAAACCTGATTCAGTTACACCAGCTCTGTCAGGAGGAATGGGCCAAAATTCACACAACTTATTGTGGGAAGCTTGTAGAAGGCTACCTGAAACATTTGACCCAAGTTAAACAATTTAAAGGCAATGCTACCAAATACTAATTGAGTGTATGTAAACTTCGGACCCACTGGGAATGTGATGAAGGAAATAAAAGCTGAAATAAATAATTCTCTCTACTATTATTCTGACATTTCACATTCTTAAAATAAATTATCCAAACTGACCTAAGACAGGGAATTTTTTATAGGATTAAGGTGTATGTAAACTTCCAACTTCAACTGTATATACTGTATTCTAGTCAAGGTCATCCTATTCAACTATTGTTGTATATATACTATTCTATCCACGTATTCTTCAGATAAACAATATAGTATATGCACAGAAATAGTTGAAAAGGATGGCCTTCACTAGAATACAGTATATACCCATTTTCATATGCAAAACCGTATTTAACATTATTAAAGTGACCAGTGTTCCATGTCTCTGTACATAGGGCAGCAGCCTCTAAGGTGCAGGAATCAGTAACCAGGTGGTAGCCGGATAGTGACAGTGACCAAGTTCAGGGCAGCGTACTGGGTGGAGGCCGGCTAGTGGCAGTGTGGACTGCCTTGAGAAGAAAGCTGTTTTTCAGTCTCTCAGTCCCTGCTTTAAAGCACCTGTACTGACCTCGCCTTCTGGATGACAGCGGGGTAAACAGGCTGTGGCTCAGGTGGTTGAGGTCCTTGATGATCTTCTTGGCCTTCCTGTGACACCGGGTGCTGTAGATGTCCTGAAGGACAGGTAGTGTGCTCCCGGTAATGTGTTGGGCTGACCGCACCACCCTCTCAAAGGTGCATCTGTAAAAGTTTGTGAGGGTCTTCGGGGCCAAGACAATTTCTTCAGCCTCCCGAGGTTGAAGAGGCATTGTTGTGCCTTCTTTGCCACACTGTCTGTGTGGGTGGACCCTTTCAGATTGTCAGTGATGTGTACGCAGAGGAACTTGAAGCTTTTCACCTTCTCCACTGCGGTCCCATCGATGTGGATAGGGGCATGCTCCCTCTGCCGTCTCCTGAAGTCCACAATCAGCCTCTTCATTTTGTTGAGGGAGAGTATTTTCCTGGCACCACTCCGCCAGGGCTCTCACCTCCTCCCTGTAGGCTGTCTCGTCATTGTTGGTAATCAGGCCTACCACTGTTGTGTCATCTGCAAACTTGATGATTGAGTTGGAGGCGTGCATGGCCACGCAGTCATGGGTAAACAGGGAGTACAGTAGGGGGCTGAGCACGCACTCTTGATGGGCCCCTGTGTTGAGAAACAGCGTAGTGGAAGTGTTATTGCCTACCTTCACCACTTGGGGCGGCCAGTTCAAGACCCAGTTGCACGGGGCGGCCAGTCAGGAAGTTCAGGACCCAGTTGCACGGGCGGGATTCAGACCCAGGTCCCCGAGCTTAATGATGAGCTTGGAGGGTACTATGGTGTTGAAGGCTGAGCTGTCGTCAAATTGCAGTGGGTCTAGGGTGTCGGGTAAGGTGGAGGTGATATGGTCCTTAACTAGCCTCTCAAAGCCCTCCATGATAACAGTGAGTTCTACTGGGCGATAGACATTACGTTCAGTTACCTTCGCTTTCTTGGGTGCAGGAGCAATGGTGGACATCGTGAAGAAAATCAATTCACCTCAATGTTTTGCTACGTTGCATGTTGGTTTGTACTGAACAACACATTTCCCCAAAATGGTGTTCACCCTTCTTCAACAGCCTTTGGGGGTCACCATTTGAAATCGATCTTCCTATTGCTTTTCGACCCTTTTCCCCAATCTCCGCCCAGAGAAATATGACATTTGTGATGTCAGGTAAAAAAAAGGTAATCCTTTATCTCTGGTGTAACTTTGGGGTTATCGCTGGGAGGACATGACAATAGACATTCTCATTCCCACCTATAGGAAAAGGGGATTACTTTTTGTCCTTCTCCATTTTCAAAGTTGTATCTCAGGGCAATGTGTTACATATACTGTACATATACAGTGTGTGGGTCGGATAACAAACAACGTACAGTATTCTTTCCATTATGAAAGGATACATTATCATTGCTTTAGACGGTAAAGGAGGACCTGGCCTTGGTATGGCTGCCACTGTAGCAGACGCAACCAGGCCGGTAGATGTAACCAGGCTGGCTCTCACCCAAGGGAGGATCCCTCCTCTGCATTTCATTGAGGACCATTCATCTTTATATCTCCTGTTATCTGATTACCTTTCTTAATTGGAGCAGTGGGATCAATGTTAATTTGATTCCCGCTGTCCTGTTCTGGGCCAGGAGAGAGGTGGATGACAGACCGAAGGAGACTAAATAAGAGGGAGAGAAGATGAGAGTGAATGAAAGTCAGTGGGTAAATGAGGAGGAGGTTTGGATACTTGGGTCAAGGTGACCACGACACACCTGAAGGACACTCTTTGTCTGATGACGTGACCAAGCCACCCACCTCTGGAATACAACAAACGTGTATACATATCCCCACATGCTCAGAGACGACGAATTCATGAGAACACCCACAGACACTCACACAGAGGTAAATTCAGAATAACTGTATGAGAACAGTGACTACCTGGGAATTGCTTTGGTCCTCTGTTTTGCTTCACAACCTACTGAAGTTATCCATTGTGTAAAAACATCCTGAACTTATTGTGCCAAAATGACAAAGATTATAGATTCAGAATTCAGCACAAGAGCTAATCTAACAAACGCCTTTGCACATGTATTATCACTACTGAAAGGCGAGTGCAAACACTGAACCCCCCCCCCCCACACACACACACAACTCCCCCACACACACACATAATGGCCGTCACCTAGGGAAAGTGTCATCTCAAATTGAACAGCAGAAAGTGGGTCAATGAGATTCCGTCGAAGGGAACAGGGCGACAGGTTGTCGGTGTTGTCGCTGCAGACCAGATCGCTGGGTGGGTGACTCTTCCTAACGCTCTGCTCAATACGGAAATGTTTTCCATTCTGTTCAATACGTGTCCATCCGCCATGCAGGCAGGGTGGAAGGCCTCAACGTCATGGCCCTAGGATGACCACAGGAGAGAGGAGCGGATAGGAAGGAGGAGAAGGTAACAGAGGGATTGAGACTTGAATAGAAGGGCAAACCTGGGGGAATTGAGACCAACATAAAACCTAGATGATATGCTACGGGGTTTGAGACCAAAATAAAACATAGATGACATGCTGGGGGATTTGAGACCAAAATAAAACCTAGATGACATGCTGGGGGATTTGAGACCAAAATAAAACCTAGATGACATGCTAGGGGATTTGAGACCAAAATAAAACGATATGCTGGGGGATTTAAGACCAAACAAAATCATTTACATTTGTATTTGTCATACGCTACATAAACAACAGGTGTCGTAAACTAATAGTGAAATGCTTAGTTACGGGTCTTCCCAACAATGCAGAGACAAAAAAAGAGAAATAATTTAAAAAATAACAGCAAGGAAGAAATACACAATGAGTCGATGTCCAGGGGTACAAGGGTATTTGTGTTTAGATATGTATGTATACTGTAGGCAGGGGTAAAGTGACTAGGCAACATGAGAGATAAACAGTAGCAGCAGCGTACGTGATGAGTCAAAAGAGTTAGTGCAAAAAAGGTCAATGCAGATAGTCCGGGTAGCTGCTGGTTAACAATTTAACTTACTATTTAGCAGTCTTATCTATTGGGGGTAGAAGCTGTTCAGGGTGTTCAATTTCAAACACAGATTCAACCACAAAGACCAGGGAGGTTTTCCAATGCTTTGCAAAGAAGGGCACCTATTGGGACATGGGTAAAACAAAAAGCAGACATTTAATATCCCATGAAAAATGATTATTACCTTTTGGATGGTGTATCAATACACCCAGTCACTACAAAATAAAGGCGTCCTTCCTAACACAGTTGTCAGAGAGGAAGGAAATCGCTCAGGGATTTAACCATGAGGCCAACGGTGACTGTAAAACAGTTATAGAGTTGAATGGCTGCGATAGGAGAAAACTGAGGATAGATCAACAACAACAACATTGTAGTTACTCCACAATACTAACCTAATTGACAGAGTGAAAAGAAGGAAGCCTGTACAGAATACAAATATTCCAAAACATACGTCCTGTTTGCAACAAGGTACTAAAGTAATACTGCAAAAAATGTGGCAAAGCAATTCACTTTTTGTCCTGAATACAAAGTGTTGTATTGATTTTATCCCAAACAACACAATACTGAGTACCACTCCATATGTTCAAGCATAGTGCTGGCTGCATCATGTTATGGATATGCTTGTAATCATTAAGGACTTTGGAATTTTTCAGGATAAAAAAGAAACGAACTATGCACAGGCAAAATCCTAGAGGAAGACCTGGTTCAGTCTGCTTTCCACCAGACACTGGCAGGGGAATTCATCTTTCAGCAGGACAATAACCTAAAACACAAGTCCACATCTACACTGGAGTTGCTTACCACGTAGACAGTAAATGTTCCTGAGTGGCCGAGCTACAGGATTGACTTAAATCTACTTGAAAATCTATGGCAAGACGTGAAGATGGTTGCCTATCAATGATCAAGGACCATTTGACAGAGCTCGAAACACAATCCAGGTGTGGAAAGCGCTTAAGAGACTTATCCAGAAAGACTCACAGCTGAAATCACTGCCAAAGGTGCTTCTACAAAGTATTGAAAGTTGCTTCTACAAAGATGTGTCACTTTTCATTATGGGGTGTTGTGCGTAAATTCAATTGATTGGACATGATTTGGAAAGGCACACACCTATCTATATAAGGTTCCACAGTTGACAGTGCATGTCAGAGCAAAAACCAAGCCATGTGGTGGAAGGAATTGTCCGTAGAGCTCCGAGACCAGATTGTGTCGAGGCACAGATCTGGGGAAGGGTACCAAAACATGTCTGCAGCATTGAAGGTCCCAAAGAACAGCGGCCTTCATCGTTCTTAAATGGAAGTTTGGAAATACCAGGATTCCTAGAGCTGGCTGCCCCGCCATACTGAGCAATCAGGGAAGAGAGGTGACCAAGAACCCGATGGTCACTCTGACAGAGCTCCAGAGTTACTCTGTGGAGATGGGAGAATCTTCCAGAAGAACAACCATCTCTGCAGCACTCCACCAATCAGGCCTTTATGGTAGAGTGGCCAGACAGAAGCCAGTCATCCTCAGTAAAAGGTACATGACAGCCCGCTTGGAGTTTGCCAAAGGCACCTAAAGACTCTAAGACCATGAGAAACAAGATTCTCTGGTCGGATGAAAACAAGATTCAACTCTTTTGCCTGAATACCAAGCGTCACGTCTGGTGGAAACCTGGCACCATCCCTACAGTGAAGCATGGTGGTGGCAGTATGATGCTGTGGGTGTGTTTTTCAGCAGCAGGGACTGGGAGACTAGTCAGGATCCAGGCAAAGATGAACGTAGCAAAGTACAGATAAATCATTGATGAAAACCTTCTCCAGAGTGCTCAGGCTGAGGCAAAGGTTCACCTTCAAACAGGACAATGACCCTAAGCACACTGCTAAGACAAAGCAAGAGTGGCTTAGGGACAAGTCTCTGAATGTCCTTGAGTGGCTCAGCCAGAGCCCGGACTTGAACCCGTCTCTGGAGAGACCTGAAAACAGCAACGCTTCCTATTCAACCTGACGGAGCTTGAGAGGATCTGCAGAGAAGAATGGAAAAACTCCCCAAATACAGGTGTGCCAAGCTTGTTGCTTCATACCCAAGAAGACTTGATGCTGTAATCGCTGCCAAAAGTGCTTCAACAAATTACTGAGTAAAGGGTCTGAATACTTATGTGAATGTCATATTTCAGTTTACATTTTATTTATAAATCAGCAAAAATGTAAAAAAAAAGAAGTTTTTGCTATGTCATTATGGGACATTGATGAGAAAAAAAAACGATTTAATCAAATTTTACAATATGGCTGTAACGTAACAAAATGTGGAAAAAGTGGGTGAGTGTGTGGAGGTGCTTTGCCTGGATGAGCTAAGGAGAGCAAGGGAAGCAGAAATTGTAGCCTACGTGAAAATCTATTTTGTGGCAATGGAGACAGAGAAGTGGTTAAATCCCTAAAAAAAACTAGGCACCAGGCACCTGTTAAGAATGATCCCAGGAGATGAAGCCTCATAACTGTTGAACAGTCATGTGACGTTAAGAAATTAATGAACATGCAGTAATGCAACATCTCCAGTACTGTATCAGTCTGCATCATTGATACAATGGTGCAGTGCTATAGTTTGTGTGACTAAACAGCCTTTCGAAACCAATATCTGACCACTGAGCCACACGTGGGGGTCACACGTGGGGGTCACCAGTTCACATATGAGTGGCCGGCGCACCTCATGGTCCGACTGTAGCCCTTTCATCCCTGGGGTTACTGACGCTCGAGCACGGGGGGATGCTGGAACGGCACAGGGGCGATACCGCTGCCTAGCAACTCAAACGATTTGAAAATGGAGGGAAAGAAGGAGTGCAGGGAGAAAAGTAGGGAAAAAAGGGAGCTGCAGGAAAGAAGGATAATAGGCTGCAGTAATAGGCTGCTCTCTCCTGCTGTGTCTGCCTAGCAACAGTACCAAGCCACTCACCAGTGGTTTGGTCACTGTTGTCATGGAGACCACAAACACATACAGTTTTCCGCTCCTGAAGGAGAAGTGATTCGAAACTCATAAACAGCAATACACAGAGTGACGTTTGACATTTGTAGTGCTCGTCATTGTTCCCCAGCTCCAAAATTATAATCTAAATGAGTCTTTATTTATACAGATTAGACGCAATTCCCTCAATGTTTTGCATCCCTATGTTTTATCATGTACCGAAATGCAATTGTTTCTTTGCTGCAGGTAGAGTTTTTTTGTGTCCTGCATGCACACTCTGAAATAAATCAAATCAAAGTTTATTTGTCACGTGCGCTGAATACAACAGGTGTAGACCGTACAGTGAAATGCTTACTTACAGGCGCCATCCAATAGTGAAAAAAAGGTATTAGGTGAGCAATAGGTACAGAAATAAAAGAAATAAAACAACAGTAAAAAGACAGACTATAAAAAGTAGCAAGGCTACATACAGACACCGGTTAGTCAGGCTGATTGAGGTAGTATGTACATGTAGATATGGTTAAAGTGACTATGCATATATGATGAACAGAGAGTAGCAGTAGCGTAAAAGAGGGGTTGGCGGGTGGTGGGTGGGACACAATGCAGATAGCCCGGTTAGCCACTGTGCGGGAGCACTGCTTGGTCAGCCCAATTGAGGTAGTATGTACATGAATGTATAGTTAAAGTGACTATGCATATATGATAAACAGAGAGTAGCAACAGCGTAAAAAGAGGGGTGGGGGGGGGCACAGAATGCAAATAGTCCGGTTAGCCATTTGATTACCTGTTCAGGAGTCTTATGGCTTGGGGGTAAAAACTTTTTGTCCTAGACTTGGCACTTCGGTACAGCTTGCCATGTGTTAGTAGAGAGAACAGTCTATGACTGGGGTGGCTGGAGTCTTTGACAGTTTTTAGGGTCTTCCTCCGATTCTGCCTGGTACAGAGGACCTGGATGGCAGACAGCTTTGCCCCAGTGATGTACTGGGCCGTACGCACTACCCTCTGTAGTGCCTTGCGGTCGGAGGTCTAGCAGTTGCCGTACTAGGCAGTGATGCAACCAGTCAGGATGCTCTCGCTGTTGCAGCTGTAGAACCTTTGGAGGATCTCAGGACCCATGCCAAAACTTTTTAGTTTCCTGAGGGGGAATTGGCTTTGTTGTGCCCTCTTCACGACTGTCTTGGTGTGTTTGTACCATCCTAGTTTGTTGTTGATGTGGACACCAAGGAACTTGAAGCTCTCAACCTGCTCCACTACAGCCCCGTCGATGAGAATGGGGGCGTGCTCGGTCCTCCTTTTCCTGTAGTCCACAATGATCTCCTTAGTCTTGGTTACGTTGAGGGAGAGGTTGTTATTCTGGCACCACCCGGCCAGGTCTTTGACTTCCTCCCTATAGGCTGTCTCGTTGTTGTCGGTGATCAGGCCTACCACTGTTGTGTCGTCTGCAAACTTAATGATGGTGTTGGAGTCGTGCCTGGCCACTCAATCGTGGGTGAACAGGGAGTACAGAAGGGGACTGAGCATGCACCACTGGGGAGCTCCAGTGTTGAGGATAAGCGTGGCAGATGTGTTGCTGCCTATTCTTACCACCTGGGGGCGGCCAGTCAGGAAGTCCAGGATCCAGTTGCAGAGGGAGGTGTTTAGTCCCAGGATCCTTAGCTTAGTGATGAGATTTGATGGTACTATGGTGTTGAACGCTGAGCTGTAGTCAATGAATAGCATTCTCATGTAAGTGTTCCTTTTGTCCAGGTGGGAAAGGGCAGTGTGGAGTGCAATAGAGATCGCATCATCTGTGGATCTTTTCAGACGGTAAGCAAATTGGTGTGGGTCTAGGGTTTCTGGGATAATGGTGTTGATGTGAGCAATTACCAACCTTTCAAAGCACTTCATGGCTACAGACGTGAGTGCTACGGGTCTGTAGTCATTTAGGCAGGTTGCATTTGCGTTCTTGTGCACAAGGACTATGGTGGTCTACTTGAAACATGTTGGTATCACAGACTTAAATCAGGGACATGTTGAAAATGTCAGTGAAGACACCTGCTAGTTGGTCAGCACATGCCCGGAGCACACGTCCTGGTAATCCATCTGGCCCCGCAGTCTTGTGTATGTTGACCTGTTTAAAGGTCTTACTCACGTCGGCTATGGAGAGCGTGACCACACAGTCGCCTGGAACAGCTGATGCTCTCACGCATGCCCCAGTGTTGCTTGCCTCGAAGCGAGCATAGGAGTGATTTAGCTCGTCTGGTAGGCTTGGGTCACTGGGCAGCTCGCGGCTGCTTCCCTTTGTAGTCTGTAATAGTTTGCAAGCCCTGCCACATAAGACGACCATCGGAGCCGGTGTAGTATGATTCAATCTTAGCCCTGTACTGACGCTTTGCCTGTTTGATGGTTCGTCACAGGGCATTGTAGGATTTCTTGTAAGCTTCAGGGTTAGAGTCCCAAATCTTGAAGCGGCAGCTCTACCCTTAAGCCCAGTGCGAATGTTGCCTGTAATCCATGGCTTCTGGTTGGGGTATGTACGTACAGTCACTATGGGGACGACGTCCTCGATGCACTATTTGATAAAGCCAGTGACTGATGTGGTGTACTCCTCAATGCCACAGGAAGAATTCCGGAACATGTTCCAGTCTGTGATAGCAAAACGGTCCTGTCGTTTAGCATCTGCTTCATCTGACAACTTTTTTATAGACTGAGTCACTGTTGCTTCCTGCTTTAATTTTAGCTTGTAAGCAAGAATCAGGAGGATAGAGTTGTGGTCGGATTATCCAAATGGAGGGCGAGGGAGAGCTTTGTACGCATCTCTGTGTGTGGAGTACAGGTGATCTTGAATTATTTTCCCTCTGGTTGCACATTTAACATGTTGATGGAATAGTTAACATCCTAATGACAAGAGAATGAACCGTTTATACCATCATCAAACTAATTCCATATAATGAGAGTACAAGACAGTGTGCAGGAAGGAACAACAGCGGAAAGAGCAACAGCAGACAATATGTTGTATTTTACACTGTGAGTACAGGCTGATTTGGAGTTGCAGTCTAGGCTACCAACTGAGCCCTAGTGCACACTGAGACCTCCATTAGGGGTAATTCTGGCCTTCCTGTTCTGTCTGATGAGTGGAGAATATGTAGCCCCCACCATCTCATGTGCTGTCTGTACAATTTTCATGCATTTACATTTTAGTCATTTAGCAGACGCTTAAGAACGTACATTTACATACTTTTTTCATACTAGTGGAACCCGCAACTCTGGCGTTGGAAGTGCCATGCTCTACAAATTATGCTACATGGGACTACACCTGGGGCCGCATGGCAAATGGCCCAGGAACACAAGAACAATACTTGAGGGCCAGTCAGTCCTCCCCCTGTCAAGACGAAAGAAATCTCTCAAGGAAAGACGCAAGCAGGTTTATCAAATCAAGCACATAGCCATGTAATCTCCATAGAGAAACATTGGCAGTAGAATGGCCTTACTGAAGAGCTCAATGACTTTCAAAGTGGCACCATCATAGGATGCCACCTTTCAACAAGTCAGTTCGTCAAATTTCTGCCCTGCTAGAGCTGCCACGGTCAACTGTAAGTGTTATTATTGTGAAGTGGAAACGTCTAGGAGAAATAACGTCTCAGTTGCGAAGTGGTAGGCCACACAAGCTCACAGAACGGGACCGCTGAGTGCTGAAGCACGTACTACCAAGTTCCAAACTGCCTCTGGAAACAACGTCATCGGAAGCTTTATGAAATGGGTTTCCATGACTGAGCAGTCACACAAAAGTCGAAGATCACCATGCGTGATACCAAGCATCAGATGTAGGTGTGTAAACCTCGCCGCCATTGGACTCAGAAGCAATGGAAATGCGTTCTCTGGAGTACTGAATCACACTTCTCCATCTAGCAGTCTGACCGAAGAATTTGGGTTTGCCGGACACCAGGAGAACGCTACCTGCCCCCATGCATAGTGCCAACTGTAAAGTTTGGTAGAGGAGGAATAATGGTCTGGGGCTGTTTTTCATGGTTTGGGCTAGGCCCCTTAGTTCCAGTGAAGGGAAATCTTAACGCTACAGCATACAATGACATTCCAGACGATTCGGTGCTTCCAACTTTGTGGCAACAGTTTGGGGAAGGCCCTTTCCTGTTTCAGAATGCCAAAGCGAGGTCCATACAGAAACGGTTTGTTGAGATTGGTGTGGAAGAACTTGACTGGCTTGCACAGAGCGCTGACCTCAACCCTATTGAACACCTTTGGGATGAAATGGAACGGCGACTGCGAGCCGGGCCTAATCACCAAACATCAGCCCGACCTCACTAACGCTTGTGGCTGGATGGAAGCAAGTCCCTGCAGCAATGTTCCAACATCTAGTGGAAAGCCTTCCCAGAAGAGTGCTTCTACACCTGCATTACTTGCTGTTTGGGGTTTTAGGCTGGGTTTCTGTACAGCACTTTGAGATATCAGCTGATGTACGAAGGGCTATATAAATAAATTTGATTTGATTTGAGTAGAGGCTGTTATAGCAGCGAAGGGGGTACCAACTCCATATTAATGCCCATGATTTTGGAATGAGATGTTCGATGAGCAGGTGTTCACATACTTTTGGTCATGTAATGTATGTCCTACGGAGCCATTGTACCGACTTCCTGTTATGATGAATATTACTTCACTACAAAGTGAAGTGCTGTCATTATGTCTGGCCAATCAGACAGTGTGAGTGTGAGTGGGTCTGGGACCGGAGAATTATGGGTTTTCAGCTAGCCAAACAAACAAACCAATGCACACACACCTAGCACAAACATACACTCAAACACGCTCTCTCTCGCACCCACAAGCTCTCTCTCTCTCACACACACAGACACGGACACACAGACTTACATGAATGCGAGTCCCAGATAGTTGGCAGTGCTGCCCCAGTACATAGGGTTCTCAGTTACATTGAAGGGGAAACCTTTCACTTTCTCTTCCATCAGGATCCCAAAATAGTCACCTGGAAGAAACACGGACATAAGATTTCAATACATCACACTACAGGTGACCAGATACACTACCCTCACAAGGCACACTGATAAGCTTTAGTATTGCAGATAGATTGTGGCTCTATTAATGTTGTTGTCTGCATCATTTCCAATCACCAATATAAACGCAACATGTAATGTGTTGGTCCATGTTTCATGAGCTGAAGTGAAAGATCCCAGAAATGTTCCTTATGCACAAAAATCTTATTTCATAAAAATAAAAAAGTGCCACAAATTTGTTTACATTCCTGTTAGTGAGCATTTCTCCTTTGCCAAGATAATCCATCCACCTGACAGGTGTGGCATATCAAGAAGCTGTTTAAACAGCATGATCATTACACAGATGCACCTTGTGCTGGGGACAATAAAAAGCCACTATAAAATGTGCAGTTTTGTCACACAATACAATGCCCCAGATGTCTCACTTTTTGAAGGAATGTGCAATTAGCATGCTGACTGAAGGAATATCCACCAGAGCAGTTGCCAGAGAATTGAATGTTAGTTTCTCTAACATAAGCCGACTCCAACGTCATTTTAGAGAACTTGTCAGTATGTCCAACTGGCCTCACAACCGCAGACCACGTGTAACCACACCAGCCAAGGACCTCCACATCCAGCTTCTTCACCTGTGGGATCGTCTGAGACGAGCAACCTGAACAGCTGATGAAACTGAGGAGTATTTCTGTCTGTAATATAGCCCTTTTGTGGGGAAAAAACGAATTCCAATTGGCTGGGCCTGGCTCCCAAGTGGGTGGGCCTATCCCCTCCCAGGCCCACCCTAGGCTGCGCCCCTGCCCAGTCATGTGAAATCCATAGATTAGGGCCCAATTAATTTATATCAATTGACTGATTTCCTTTTATGAACTGTAACTAAGTAAAACATTTAAATTGTTGCATGTTGCGTTGATATATTTGTTTCAGTATATTTCTTTGTAAATATATAGTAAATATATTATTTTAAATACTGTACATATATTTTTAAACAACCCCCTCCCCTAATTGGAGTAAACTAATGGACAACAATACTTCGCCCAGCTTATAAATACTATATACATTTTGCAGACAGTATATTTTACATCAGTTTTATTATGTTTGTTTTTAGTCTGAGCCGTCAGCTACCCTTAACCCCTCCCATCTATCTCTTAAGACCATCCGGTTTTGATTTCTAACTGCCATATATGTATTTTCCACTTTGTGATGTTTTACAAAGGTTCTGAACCTTTATATGCTCATCGTTTCTACAGATTGCAAATTAAATCAATATTTTTGCTAAGAGTTGTATTATATTACTGATTGATTGACTATGACTTTTCAAATCACCGAAAAGCGCTCTTTTCAGAGTTAGCTCCTAATAAATGTTGCTATTTTTTTTGACCATTCCTGAACCTTCGACCAAAAACAAGCTACATATGGACAGTACCAAAACAAGTGATCTAATGATTCTGTCTCTTCGCAGCAAAATCTGCAGAGCTGGGATGGTTGTATCCCCCATGTATATAAATAACATTTTATTGATTGCAAGAATTTGATATAATAATTTAAATTAAGTTTTGAATCCGGCGTCGTTCTATGCATCAATTCATGAACCATATGCCATGGAATCGGTACATCGAAAATCTCCTCCCAACTATTTTGCAACCTGTATGGCACAGCTGTACATTTTTTGGTCCTTAAATAAAAAAGTATACCAGTTTTATTTATCACAATCTTTAACCAATTTTGGTCTTTAATGCAGGACAGACAAGTTCCTTATCTTCTCCCCCTTCCACTTGCCTCCTCCATTTTTGTGGTAATGCTGCAATCAGTTGGTTGTAACTTCGGATAGAGCAGAAATGTCCATATATTTTTGTTAACTGCATGTGACATACATTAACTCCACCAGTTCGATTTATGATAAAAAACGTATCTTTGTCAATTTATTTTTAAATTCTCAAAAAATCATGTTTTTTAAAATCAATTTGTGTGTTTGAGATTAACCATAATATTTGTTCTGTCTTTTCGGGTGGAATAAAACCAAAAAAATGGTTTTAAAAATAGCAATATTTTGGAGATTCATTCATTTTCAAAAGGCCATTCTTGAACACTGGGTGTGCCATTCTTGCTAATCTGCTAGAGAACCAGTTTGGATTTAAGTATAGTTTCGTATGACTGAAGCCTTTAGCGAGAGGTCTAATGCATGAATATTTAATCATTTCTGCCCTCCGAATTCATATTAATTATATAAATAGGCCCATTGAATTTTGTCTGGCTTGCCATTCCAAATAAAGTGGATTTTTTTTTGCTCGTGTAATTGAAGTGATCATTCATACAAGTACGAATGATTATATGAATATAAAAGTACAGAATATGTTCACTTTCGTATCAGGGTGCTAATGGCTAAATATTTTGGCTTGGTGGATGGTTATAAAATGGAGGAAGGTGGAGGGAATGCATGAGTGAGGCTGGTGGCAGGAGTCTCTGATCTGGGGTATAACTCAGTGAGCACCTGGCTGCCGACTGCATAACCTGCCAGTGGGAGCTCTCCCACCATACACAGACGACACAAAAATGCACTATTATGGTTGGTTTGGCAACATCTCTGGATTTTTGCATTAGGGTGAGGAGGGGTATACTATGGAGTTACAGTTGAAGTCGGAAGTTTACATACACTTAGGTTGGAGTCATTAAAACTTGTTTTTCCACCACACCACACATTTCTTGTTAACAAACTATAGTTTTGGCAAGTCGTTTAGGACATCTACTTTGTGCATGACACAAGTCATTTTTCCAACAATTGTTTACAGACAGATTATTTCACTTATAATTCGAGGGGTATACTTCGAAGCAGGATAGAGGAGCTAAACTAAATTCAGAGTTAAACCCTTGGTTAACATAGAGATTCTGGGAACATCAGAAGGTGGGGGAAAATGAACTATATTCTGGTAATCTGACCAATTGAACATATGCGGTGGTACTTAATGAATATGATGTCACTTCGGTTGTCATCTGAGACCTTCTCATCAATGATAAGATGACATAAACTCTACAGTGGAAAGTCTACACATCAGAGTTATCGGATTCACATGGAATTGTTGTTCAATTTAAATGTTTGAATATGAAATTATTCGTGAAGGGATGAAATGTGATTTTAGCTTCTAAAATGTGAGATTTGGGTTTTCATAAAGTAGGGCTCTGCTTAATCAGTGGCCCGCCCCTGTGACCCCACATGGGCTATAAAACTTTTCAAACACGCCCTCCTCTCCCTTCTTATATAAAGCCTTGACGACAATATAACCTCCTGTTCCGAGGATGTGGGGACAACGGTCCGATGTCAGAATGGTTCAGATAATAACTACAGAACGAAGTCAACATCAGCGTGAGCTTTGGCTGCGAATGGTATGAACTTTGAACTCTTATTCACTACAGAAGTGATACCTCCTAGCTGTTGAGTTAGCAACAGCCGCTGCAAACGAAGGTTAGGAAGGAACAGACAGAGTATCCCGTCTACCACACAACGGCGTTACTACAACGTATCCAATTGACAACCAGAGACATTCTTCAAAGGACAAAGGACTCGGTTGGACAACACGGCCTTCCATATACCACCAACCTACCGAAGCGCAGCTCAGAGTAAATATTTATTGCATTTTCCTTTTCCAAATGGGCGGTAATTTAGAATGTATAAGACACTGTATTTACGATAGCACAGCTTTGCCCTTTGTTCTTCAGTCTTCCCACTCTTTCACTCAAACCCAGCCCTTTTCTTTTGTGTAGCAAGCTGTCATATCTGTTCCGCCCACTAGGTACGTTTTCCTTTATGACGTAATTTGTAATCAAGTTATGATTTAATTATGTGTAATTCTGTGTGATTAGTTAGGTATTTAGTAAATAAACAATTAAACCCAATTTTGTATTGCTGATTCAACTTGTTAGCCAGGGTTCGTGCAGATAACCAAGAATGTACAACTTTCAGATGAGACTGAATTAAGATGACGATTAATGTTGACTGCGATTGATGTAAAATCTTATTAGGTCTTTTAAGAGTTTATTCGGAAGATAACAGCTCTATAAATATTATTTAGTGGTGGCCGACTCTCTAGTTAATTACTTAATTAACAGAGGTTACACTAAAGTAAGGTGTAGGCTGAGGCATTGCTCAGTGTAACTGGAGAACCCGCATGGCTTCGACTGCAGTGTGAATTATTTTCCATACAAACAGTACCTCTCTCTCTAAGTAAAACAGACAAGTTGATATTTTCTAATTCACACAGATGGCCATTTTCATTTTCTCTTTAAAATGCCAAATGTAAGAGGCAGGTAAATACATGTTTTTATATATAATGGGTTACATTATGTAGTCTGTGTGATAGACTTACATCAACAAATCTTTGCTGAATAGAAACCTGGCTTTTAGGGGGTCATAACAAAACCATGGTAAGCTAAATTGACTTTCTCTGCGTCACTTTAGAAGATAACTATATTTTTCAATTTGGTTACGAGACTTCAAACCCAGATTTGTTGACAAATGACCAAAGTCACTGAAGGAGGGTTTCTTTACAGTACACTACATTATCTAGAGACTCCAAGCCCCCCCACCAAACTGATGTGGCTCTGCTTTATGTATTCTTTGAGTATTAGAAATACCGGTCTCTTGACGTAAAAAAAAAACTAATGACACTCAGCATTCACATGATGGCTTAAAGGTGAAAAATAGAAGTGGTAAGCTCATGTTCTCTGTCTACATGATAAAGAAAGTTTCAGAGAAAAACATGAATGCAAGAGCTGTGGTATATGGACAAAAACCCATTAGAATGATACGTTTATAACAATAATGTGCACCTCCGTTACTTTTTTACATTACCCTTAAAACTACTACTAATTTGAATGGCATTGCTATCAACGTACCCATTAGCAATTGGCCATATTAGCAGACTTAATTCATTTCAAACATCACATTTCCGTATAGGTAACTATTTATATTTACTGACATCCTCGGTAAGTGGTCAGTTCGGTCGTCACGATAATTTTCTGTTTATCATCCCCGCTCTTATGAACACAATTTCGAAAAAGGTGTAGCTGCACGCACCCAACATTATCTTTTTAGAGGTTTGGAGGCCCCACAAACACTTACTCTCTTCAGAATCACCTCAAAACACACTAGTCAGTTTACCTCCCCTCATGTCAACTGGTTTGTTATTCGTCCTAGTCTACCCACCTAAACCTCCAACTTCACCCGTTATGAGGATAAACACTAACTTCATAAACAGCCATCATTGTTCACTTAGCTGCTCCACAGCCAATGGGCTTGGTATCACTTTAGGAGCTATGGCACTGTAGCTCATTCTAAATCACAGTTACCCACTCACACCTTATGGCAGTAAACACAAGTAACCGCTGCATGATTTGATTATTCCAAGCGTAATGTTGACACCTTTATCTTCCTTCAGGGCCTATTGACCTCCGCAGTAGAAGACATAAAAAAGAAACATAGAAACTGACAGAAGAATTGGACCCAGGAGCTTCAAAACATTGTGGGATTCAGAGTGAGTCAACATTGAGTTATAGTTATTTTTAAACAAGCTCTGAGGCAGGGAGAAAAAGGGACCTGAGCAATACAAAAACATTGAAACAACAACAAGAGGCCTTAGGAGGACAACAGACGGAGCGTGAACAGAGGCTGAGTAAGCAGCTGAGCCCTATGGGTGTTTGATACCAAATCATAGAGCGGCGTAAAACCACAGGGCAGCATGTAGCATAGCGGGCCAGTAACCGAAAAGTCGCTGTGTTATATTGAAAGTGGCTAATATTGCGTTGATTCGATCACAATTCCAACAGTAGAGCGAAACATTGATGTTGTTAACTAAAGGGGGAAACTCTAGAAAGTTGAGTGAAGTTTTAATTTCTTCTGTGCGGCAGTCTGAGGGGAGCTGCAGGCCCGCAGTCTAGAGGTAACATTGGTAGTAGTTGCCAGGCGCACCAGTTTGAGTGTGTCAAGAACTGCAATGCTGCTGGGTATCAAGAATGGTCCACTACCCAAAGGACAGCATTGAAGTTGAGATGGGGCCCTGTGGAATGCTTTCAACACCTTACAGAGTTCATGCCCTGATTAATTGAAGCAGTTTTGAGGGCAAAAGGGGCGAAACTCAATATTAGGAAGGTGTTCCTAATTCTTTGGACTCTCAGTGTACATGTATTAAAAGAAACTCCCCACACACTGCACTTTTTAAGTCTTATGTATTTACTGTGCTAACGCCAAGTCTCACAACCTTTCTGCGAGAGCACAGCATTTGCACATATGTCACCACAATAAAAACAAATGAAACACAAATTTAAGAAAAATAATAGGTCTATAATATATTCTGAAAAGCAGTGGAGAGAAACTTTAAGACCCACCCAGGAAGGTCCCGGTGAATCCGAGAGCCAGGAAGCTGGTGACCACCAAGACAGAGCCCAGGGCCATGAGAGCTGCCCCCGCGTAGAACACCTCTGGGCTGGCCATCACCTCCCACCTCGCCTGGGCCTTCATCGCCACTGTCATACTGGAGAGAGGGAAAGGGCGTGGGGGAGAAGGGGAGGATTAAGGGATAGGAAGAGGTAAAGATGCAGATGGAGAGGAGGAAAAGAGGAGATGAAAGAACAGAGAGAAGCGAAGGGAGATGAGAGAGAAGTGGAGAGAGAAGAGAGAACAGAAAATAAGGGGGGAAGGGGAGATAAGGCTAGAAATTAGCAGGCAGCCTGGTTTTTGTTAACATAATCATACATATGAAACAGGAGAGATGATTCAATGTATGTCAATGAAGTACGCAAAGCTGGCCTAGTTTCTTAAGGTCAACACATCACTGAAATTAAACTTGGGTTAATGTTTTGCTGAGAAGAGCAAGCACAAACAATTTAAGCAATGTATCTGATAATGATGGCCAAAAGTAAACTTTCCCAGGGGTTTGGATTGAAAAACACAGATACTGTGTATACTCTGAGCCCTCTACGCACAGTACCCATAACATGTTTAGAGTTTCATGATAAATGATCAGGGAACACCAGCGATATAACGCAGAATGATCTTGATTACATTTAATATCAAAGTACACAGTAAAACTTTGAAGGACTCCCAACTTAACCCATGATCTGATAAGAAAACGTTTCCCATGACTTTATTTGGTTGTGATTTATTTGCTGTTGTCATGGAAACTATGCAACAGGCTCTCACAGTCTCTTTCATCTACTTTGTCCAAACATTACATTTCGAAGTTGGTTGTTGCTCCTACTGTTCTGTATCATTCCATTTCTCCAAATGTAAACATTTTTAAAAGTTAAGGCACTCATTCTGAATGGGTAAGGTAAGGGTTAAGGTTTTGGATAGGGTTTAAACAAAAAAATTAAAAGCAGTTTCCACGACTGGGATCATGTACCACCCCCATTCACAACGCCCTAATAAAACCAGAGCCTACTTGATGGAAATAGCTCACTGTTGCCTCTAGTGGCCGGTTTTGAAAGCATTTCCCGACATCCTCAGGACATGGATAGACATCCAACTTCGACGTCAATCTTGAACTATCTCCCTGAGTTGATGTTAACCAGACAGAGTTTAAAGGTGACATTCATTTTTCTTGTTATTTTCACACACAAAAAGCTGGTGACAAATGACAGACAGAAACCTACCTTCAACTGAAGCAAAAATAATGAACAATGACCAATGAAAATGACAGTAACAGAGAATTACAAAAACAGTGAGTTACTCCTCCCCTTCCATCTCAAATCACAGCTGCCACAGTGAGTCTTCGGCAGCAGGTTTTCCTACCAGGATCCCAGCACCCACACACAATTCCTGGTAGTCTGCCTTTGAAGTTGAATGCAATGCAACAGAAATGTGCACATCACAACAACACAGACCCTCCTGCCAGCTTTGCTAACCTAGTTTTCTTCTGATACCAACCTAGTTTCCCCTTATGGTCTGGAAAATAGTTTTCCATACATAATGTACGCATGCACAAACAAAAGCTATGCGCGCACACACATGCAGGCCAGGGATCTACGGTAACCTATTTGATTTATTTATTATTTCTATATTTTTTTTTTACAAAGAGCACGTTTGCAGCTAAGATGAAAAATGTAAGTGCACACAAAGACATGTAGGAGCACAATGAAAACATAAAAAATATGTCAGCGTTACCCACCACCATCAACAAAACACCAAATGATGGAATTCCTTATGGAAGAATGGTGTCGCATCCCTCCAAGAGGTCCAGACACTTATAGAGTCTATGTCAAGGCGCATTCGAGCTGTTCTGGCGGCTTGTGGTGGCCCAACGCCTTATTAAGGACCTTTATGTTGGTGTTTCCTTTAAGAACAGAAGGAATGACGAATCTCCAGATTCGTAGAGAAGAGTCAGCCGGGGTGTAGCTTCAATCTCATATTTTCTAGGTCTCTGGGTCACTATGTCAGCTAGGAGTCATTATGAATAAAAAAGTGAACTAAACCCACTCCAAACCCTCTTAGAACACAGGCAGAGACAAGATGTCCGACAACACATACTGTATGAGTTTTCATCGACATGTAGCATGTTTTCACTCTTACTAATACACAGCTATAGAACACAACAGACATGATGAATAACCAGACAACCGAAGCAAATTCTTTAATTGAAAAGGGACCTGTTTTCGTGCAGTGCATTGATTTTCATCGCAACTGTTTTTGTCCTTGAAGAAAATATCAGAGCTGGAAAAATTTACTACTAATAATAATAATAATAATAATAATAATACTAGTGGGCCATTTTCCCTACACACTGAGTGTACAAAACATTAGGAACACCTTCCTAATATTGAGTTGCACCCCCTTTAGCCTTCAGAAAAGCCTCAAATCGTCAGAGCATGACTCTACAAGGTGTAGAAAGCGTTCCACAGGGATGCTGGCCCATGTTGACTCAAATGCTTTCCACAGTTGTGTCAAGTTGTCTGGGTCATGAAAATTGAAGGTTTTGGCTCATTCATTCATATTGCTCTCTCCTCTGCTGTCCCACTTTGGGTGGTGGAGCATTCTTGATACACACAGGTAACTGTTGAGCATGAAAAACCCAGCAGCATTGCGCTTGGCACCAACTACCATACCCCTTTCAAAAGGCACTTCAAATCTCCTGTCTTGTCCATTCATCCTCTGAATGGCACACACACACAGTGCATATGGAATGTATTCAGACCCCTTCACTTTTCCACATTTTGTTACGTGGATGAAATTGTCCCCCCCCCCCCCCATCAATCTACACACAATACCCCATTATGACAAAGCAAAAACAAGATTTCAGACAAGTATTTAAAAAAGGAAATATCACATTTATTTAAGTATTCAAACCTTTTACTCAGTACTTTGTTGAAGCACCTTTGGAAGCAATTACAGCCTTGAGTCTTCTTGGGTGTGACGCTACAAGCTTGGCACACCTGTATTTGGGGAGTTTCTCTCATTCTTCTCCGCAGATCCTCTCAAGCTCTGTCAGATTGGATGGGGAGCGTCGCCGCAATGCTATTTTCAGATTTCTCCAGAGATGTTCAATTGGGTTCAAGTCCGGGGTCTGGCTGGGCTACTCGAGGACATTCAGAGACCTGTCCCAAAGCCACTCCTGCATTGTCTTGGCTGTGTTGGAAGAACCTTTGCCCCAGTCTGAGGTCCTGGGCGCTCTGGAGAAGGTTTTCATCAAGGATGTCTCTGTACTTTGCTTTGCTCTGTTCATCTTTCCCTCGATCCTAACTAGTCTCCCAGTCCCTGCCGCTTAAAAACATCCCCACAGCATGATGCTGCCACCACCATGATTCACCGTAGGGATGGTGCCAGGTTTCCTCCAGATGTGACACTTGGCATTTAGGCCAAAGAGTTCAATCTTGGATTCATCAGATCAGAGAATCTTGTTTCTCATGGTCTAAGAGTCTGTAGGTGCCTTTTGGAAAACTCTAAACGGGCTGTCATCACCACAGATGACCATTGGGTTCATGGCAGTGGTGTAAAGTACTTAAGTAAAAATACTTGAAAGCACTAATTAATAGTTTTTTTTGGGTATCTGTACTTTACTTTTACTTCACTACCATCCTTGAGAAAATAATGTACATTTTACTTCATACATTTTCCTTGACACCCAAAAGTATTAATTGTGAATGCTTAGCAAGACAAGAAAATGGTTCAGTTCATGCACTTAAGAGAACATCACTGGTCATCCCTACTGCCTCGGATCTGGCGGACTCACTAAACACATATGCTTTGTTTGTAAATTACAGTACCAGTCAAAAGATTGGACACACCTACTCATTCAACGGTTTTCTTTATTTTTACTATTTTCTAAATTGTAGCATAATAGGGAAGACATCAAAAACAATGAAATAACACATGGAATCATGTATTAAGCAAAAAACTATATTTTATATAAGAGAGTCTTCAAAGTAACCACCCTTTGCCTTGACAGCTTTGCATACTCTTGGCATTCTCTCAACCAGCTTCATGCTTCAAATAAACCACTATTAAAGGACACCAATAAGAAGAAGAAACTAGCTTGGGCCAAGAAACATGAGCAATGGACATTGGACCATTGGAAATCTGTCTATTGGTCCGATGAACTCAAATTTGGGATTTTTGGTTCCAACCGCCCTGTCTTTGTGAGACGCAGAGTAGGTGAACAGATGATCTCTACATGTGTGTTTCCCACCGTGAAGCACTGAGGTGGTGTGATGGTCCTTTGCTGGTGACTGTCTGTTACTTAGAATTCAAGGCACATTTTACAAGCATGGCTACCACAGCATTCTGCAGCGATAAGCCATCCCATCTGGTTTGCACTTAGTGGGACTATCATTTGTTTTCAAAAGGACAATGACCCAACACACCTCCAGGCTGTGTAAGAGCTATTTGACCAAGGAGAGTGATGGAGTGCTGCATCAGATGACCTGGCCTCCACAATCACCTGACCTCAACCCAATTGATATGGTTTGAGAGGAGTTGGACCACAGAGTGAAGGAAAAGCAGCCAACAAGTGCTCAGCATATGTGGGAACTCCTTTAATACTGTTGGCATTCCAGGTGAAGCTCGTTGAGAGAATGCCAAGAGTGTGCAAAGCTGTCATCAAGGCAAAGGGTGGCTACTTTAAGAATCTCAAATTATTTGTTTAACACTTTTTTGGTTACTACATGATTCCATGTGTTATTTCATAGTTTATGTCTTCACTATTATTCTACAATGCAGAAAATAGTAAAAATAAAGAAAAATGGAATGAGTAGGTGTGTCCAAACCTTTGACAGGTACAGTATATTTAATTTTTCTTCCACTTTGACATAAGAGTAGATTGTTAATAAAAAATGACAATTAAATCAATTTTAATCCCACTTTGTAAAACAAAATGTGAAGAAATCCAAGGGGTCTGAATACTTTTGTAAGGCACTCGATACTTTTACAAGGCACTCTCACAGCTTGAGACTCCTGTCACTTGGTTGACTGAATAGGGTCTCCTGAGGCACAGAAAGTTGTCATGGTACCTTAGGTGTTAAACATAACAGATTTGATAAACATACGCCCCACTCAAGAGAGTGAGTAATCATACTGCAACAATTTGTGACAGTTAAAGAGTTAGACCTGATTATAACAGCATCTTGAAGCAGCATCTGAAGGAAACTGGGATGTCGAGAAGGTGAGTAGTGAACATTTTTTCTCTGACATTGAGATACATACAGTACTTTCAACAGTTCAAAAGAACCTTAAATTCTTCGGTCCCATCATGAGAGACTGAGAGCGAGCATAGCATAGAGCATAGATGTGAATGAACAGAGGAGATCAAAATAAACGTTATCCTATGAAGGAAGGGATTTATTGATTACTTTATTGATTTATCATTTCTCGTCAAACGTTTCCTGTGAGTGGGAGAAATACAGAAGCCGTAATAGCCAGGAGAGGCTGAGTCTGGGGAGTTTGGGGGGGAATAGCTTCTCTTGAGGACAGCAGGGTTTTCATATAGACACAGAATGCTGTGGACGGTTCATAATAATGTCCAGAACAGAGAGAATGGAATGGCATCAAACACTACCGCGAGCTCGTCCTACCCAGGTTAAGGTGCCAGCAACCTCCTGTAGTAGGATGTGATTATTGAACCTCATATGATGTTAAGGGCCACAGAAGAAAAATACAAAAAACACTGTCAAACACTGAAGCATCTACAAACACTATTACAACCCGAAGCCTCTATGCAACTACTACAACTATTGCTTCTTATAACCAGACCCTTGAATAGCTTCATTTAAGACAGCTATACCTGTATACACTATTGAGAGAGTTGGATGGGGGACTAGTATACTTAATGGAGGCACAAAGACCACTCGGAGGTGTTATGTGACGTAGTGTTGTATCCTTGCACATGCACAAATAGACGCACACGCGAACATGCGTTGCATTACACGGTGCCTTCGGAAAGTATTCAGTCCCCCTTTCCACATCTAGATTTAAATCATTTTTTAAACCTCAATTTACACACAATACCCCATAACGACAAAGCAAAAACAGTTTTTTAGACATTATTGCAAAACTATTAAAAATAGAAAACAGAAACCCTTACCACGCCGGACGAGATGTCTGCCTTTTTACGGTCCTCTAACAAATTGTGCTATTGTATGCGTTTTTTTCGTGTTATTGGTAACTTATTTTGTACATAATGTTCCGCCACCGTATCTTATGACCGAAAAGAGCTTCTAGATATCAAGGACAGCGTTGGTGTCTAGTGGCCTCCTTGTTCGAACACGCCTTTTCAGTTCTGCCAACAAATTTTCTATAGGATTGAGGTCAGGGCTTTGTGATGGCCATAAGCCATTTTGCTACAACTTTGGATGTATGCTTGGGGTCATTGTCCATTTGGAAGACCCATTTGCGACCAAGCTTTAACTTCCTGACTGGTGTCTTGAGCTGTTGCTTTAATATATCAACATAAATTTCTTTCCTCATGGTGCCATCTATTTTGTGAAGTGCACGAGTCCCTCCTGCAGCAAAGCACCCCCACAACATGATGTTGCCACCTCCATGCTTCACGGTTGGGATGGTGTTCTTCGGCTTGCAAGCTTCCCCCCTTTTCCTCCAAACATAAATGGTCATTATGGCCAAACAGTTGGAGTGGTCTTTGTGCCTCCATTAAGTATACTAGTCCCCCATCCAACTCTCTCAATAGTGTATATTTTTGTTTCACCAGACCAGAGGACATTTCTCCAAAAGTACGATCTTTATCCTCATGTGCAGTTGCAAGCCGTAGTCTGTCTTTTTTATGGCGGTTTTGGAGCAGTGGCTTCTTCCTTGCTGAGCAGACTTTCAGGTAATGTCGATATAGGATTAGTTTTACTGTGGAGACAGATACTCTTGTACCGGTTTCCTCAAATTCACTCAAATGATGTCAATTAGCCTATCAGAAGCTTCTAAAGCCATGACATCATTTTCTGGAATTTTCCAAGCTGTTTAAAGGCACAGTTAACTTAGCATATGTAAACTTCTGACCCACTAGAATTGTGAGACAGTGAATTATGTGAATATAATCTGTCTGTAAACAATTGTTGGAAAAATTACTTGTCATGCACAAAGTAGATGTCCTAACCAACTTGCCAAAACTATAGTTTGTGAACAAGAAATTTGTGGAGTGGTTGAAAAACACGTTTTAATGACTCCAACCTAAGTGTATGTAAACTTCCGACTTCCACTGTATATCCTACCAACGGGACATTAAAAACTGTAATATCTTATGTTTCACCGAGTCATGGCTGAACGATGACATGAATAACATACAGCTGGCGGGTTTTACAAGTTTTCGGCAGGATAGAACAGCAGCCTCTGGAAAGCCGCCTACGTATATTTGTAAACAACAGCTGGTGCACAAAAAGTCTCAAGGTTTTGCACGCCTGAGGTAGAGTATCTCATGATAAGCTGTAGACCACACTATTTACTAGAGGCTGATTAATCAGAATGGCCGATTAATTAGGGCCTATTTCAAGTTTTCATAAACAATCGGAAATCGGTATTTTTGGGCGCCGATTTCCGATTAATTTTTTAAATATATTTTTTAATACCTTTATTTAACTAGGCAAGTCAGTTAAGAACACATTCTTATTTTCAATTGACGGCCTAGGAACGGTGGGTTAACTGCCTTGCTCAGGGGCAGAACGACAGATTTTCACCATGTCAGCTCAGGGGATCCAATCTTGCAACCTTACAGTTAACTGGTCCAACGCTCTAACCACATGTACTCCACGAGGAGCCCGCCTGTTACGCGAATGCAGTAAAAGCCAAGGTAAGTTGCTAGCTAGCATTAAACTTATCTTATAAAAAACAATCAATCATAATCACTAGTTATAACTACTAATCCAAACAAGTTTCTTTGGTCTGATGATACCAAGATTGAACTGTTCAGCCTGAATGACAAAGGTCACGCCTGGAGGAAACCTGGCACCATCCATACAGTGAAGCATGGTGGTGGCAGTATCATGCTGTGGGAAGGTTTTTCAGCGGCAGGGACTGGGACACCAGTCAGGATCGAGGGCAAGACTAACAGAGCAAAGTACAGAGAGATGCTTGATGAAAACCTGCTCCAGACTGGGGCGAAGGTTCACCTTCCAACAGGACAATGA
Organism: Oncorhynchus mykiss; assembly: GCF_057628025.1. Classification (NCBI taxonomy): domain Eukaryota; kingdom Metazoa; phylum Chordata; class Actinopteri; order Salmoniformes; family Salmonidae; genus Oncorhynchus; species Oncorhynchus mykiss. The sequence continues at coordinate 16,157,996 of NC_143037.1, forward strand.
CCCTAAGCACACAGCCATGAAAACGCAGGAGTGGCTTCGGGACAAGTCTCAATGTCCTTGAGTGGCCCAACCAGAGCCCAGACTTGAACCCAATCGAACATCTCTGGAGAGATGATAAAAATAGCTTTGCAGCGACGCTCCCCGTCCAACCTGACAGAGCTAGAGAAGCTCTGCAGAGAAGAATGGGAGAAACTCCAAACACAGCTGTGCCAAGCTTGTAGCGTCATACCTAAGAGGACTTGAGGATTACTGAGTAAAGGGTTTGAATACTTATTTAATTGTGATATTTCAGTAGTTTTTATACATTTGCAAACATTTCTAAAAACCTGTTTTTACTTTGTCATTATGGGGTATTGTGTGTAGATTGATGTGGGGGAAAAACGATGTTATCCATTTTAGAATAAGGCTGTAATGTAACATGTGGTAAAGGTCAAGGGGTCTGAATTATTTCCGTATGCACTGTAAATGTTTATAAAAACTTGAGAGCACTCTGGTGCCAGTACAGCACAAAGGGTCCCTCATCCTCGTTTGAGCTTTTAGGGCTCATAAACTGGTAAAGTCCTAATAATCTAGACACTTCAATTGAGTCATCATCAAGGGAGTCTAAATCAAGAGCTCTTAGAGAATTATAGTGCTGTTCAAAGGCATTGATTCATTTTTTATACACTACTGTTCAAAAGTTTGGGGTCACTTAGAAATGTCCTTGTTTTTGAAAGAAAATGACATTTTTTGTCCATTAAAATAACATCAAGTTGATCAGAAATACAGTGTAGACATTGTTAATGTTGTAAATTACTATTATAGGGGTAAACTGCAGATTATTTTTGGATTATCAACAAAGGCATACAGAGGCCCATTATCAGCAACCATCACTCCTGTGATCCAATGGTACGTTGTGTTAGCTGATCCAAGTTTATAATTTTAGAAGGCTAATTGAGCATTAGAAAACCCTTTTGCAATTATGTTAGCACAGCTGAAAGTTGTTGTTCTGATTAAAGAAGCAATATAAAACTGGCCTTCTTTAGACTAGATGAGTATCTGGAGCATCAGCCTTTGTGGGTTCGATTACAGGCTCAAAATGGCCAGAAACAAATACATTTCTTCTGAAACTCTTCAGTCTATTCTTGTTATGAGAATCTCATCCCTAAAGGTCAGAGGGAAAAATCATTCACAAACGTCTTCATTAAAAATGCTAATTTATGAAGTTCTCCATGGCTCGGTTAGTGTTATTGTTGTTGACTGGTGCCCACAGGGAGGTGGTGACAAAATAGCTGTGGCGTTGCGGGCAAGAGGGACTGGCATAGCTTTTAGAAGATTAGCATGGCATTCATGCAAATATTCACAATCTTGTTGCGTGCGTGTGTGTGTGTGTGTGCATGAGTGCGAGCGCATGAGTGTTTATCTTCATATAAGCTGTGCATGTCCGTGGTGCTTGTGTGTGTACACAGACTAACTTTCTAACTCTAGGATACTCAGAGCTCAGACGCACCATGCTGGGACGGACTAAGCCACGAGGTGAGCTAGCGAGAGTGTGTGTGTTGTGCAATTGAAGAGGTCAGGTCACACTACTCTAACTTAAGGGTTTAACACACTGCTCCATCTGTCAATCTCTGTTCATTCAGTACGTCAGAGGTGAAGGCAGATTATAAATACAAGCACAAAAGCTGTGTTCCACATCCCTTCTACTCCCCACACCTCTGAGAGCTGTCATTATGTCTAAATGGGCTACCAGACAGGGAGAGATGGGAGGGTGGAGGCTGGAAATTGAAACTGTCAGATAAATTGGTGTTGGGTACTTTCGGAATACGTCTTTCAAAACCAGCTCTGCCTACCAGGAAAAGGGGCACACCCTCCACCCCTACTCACCCCTCACGACCAGGTTAGTGCAAGGACAGTCTTGGGGTGGGAAAGCCATCCATTCCAGGAAACTAGAAGTAACTTGTGCAACATTTAGTTTCACTAAGTAAAAGTGGGTCTGTCTGTCTAAACTGATGGAGTAAGTCAGACAAGTAGCTCTCTATGAATGGATAGTTACTCCTCACAAACACAAACAGGAAAATACCAGAAGCAGTAAACTGTTGGTCATTCTGTCCAAATATGGAGAGGAGCTGAGAGGTCCATTCATTTCAATGAAAGTTGTATATTTTCCAAAGAGCATTTTCCACTTCAATCATAATGGCCAACTATGCAAATGATTTGGAAAAAGAGAATAGACAGTCACTTCTTGGGGAAACCCCTAAAGGTCTCTCCAGTTTGTGCTAATACTATGTTTCATGTGATACTTGACAAAGATAGATATGGTATTAGCTATAACTTAAGATCACTTTGTCTTGGGAGCCACAGCCTTGAGCTACACTTGTACTCCAACATACTGCAGAAACATACAGCGATTTAGAACTAAAATGTGCATCGCCACGATGGACATTCTGCAGCAGTTACAGGTCACCAGTACAAAAAGTTACCGTTGTACAGCCTTCAGCCATAAGACTGACCATAGTGTGGATTCGACATGACTGGTCACAGCGGAAATTGAAGTGTGAAGAGTGTGACGAAGGAGAAGGCTGTTTTTCCCTTCACTATCAGAGATAAATACAACATAACCTTGATCTACTACCACTCACACAAACGCAAGTAACCCCCCCCCCCCTCCCTGTCTTTAAAGTAAACAAGGAGGATAACAATCACCTGGAGGGAGGGAGAGAGAAAGCGAGCGAGTGAGAGCGCAGAGAGAGAGAGCGAGTGAGCGCAGAGAGAGAGGCAGAGAGAGAGAGGCAGAGAGAGAGCTAGAGAGAGAGAGAGCGCAGAGAGAGAGAGTGCAGAGAGAAAGAGTGCAGAGAGCGCAGAGAGAGAGCGGCAGAGAGAGAGCTAGAGAGAGTGAGAGAGTGCGGCAGAGAGAGAGCTAGAGAGAGAGTGCGCAGAGAGAGAGAGAGAGTGCGGCAGAGAGAGAGTGAGCGAGAGAGAGAGTGCGGCAGAGAGAGAGTGAGCGAGAGAGTACGGCAGAGAGAGAGAGCGGCAGAGAGAGAGCGGCAGAGAGAGAGCGCAGAGAGAGAGCGCAGAGAGAGAGCGCAGAGAGAGAGAGCGCAGAGAGAGAGAGCGCAGAGAGAGAGAGTGCAGAGAGAAAGAGTGCAGAGAGCGCAGAGACAGAGCGGCAGAGAGAGAGCTAGAGAGAGTGAGAGAGTGCGGCAGAGAGAGAGCTAGAGAGAGAGTGCGCAGAGAGAGAGAGAGAGAGTGCGGCAGAGAGAGAGTGAGCGAGAGAGAGAGTGCGGCAGAGAGAGAGTGAGCGAGAGAGTACGGCAGAGAGAGAGTGAGCGAGAGAGTGCGGCAGAGAGAGAGTGAGCGAGAGAGTGTGGCAGAGAGAGCGAGAGAGTGCGGCAGAGAGAGCGAGAGAGTGCGGCAGAGAGAGCGCGGCAGAGAGAGCGAGAGAGTGCGGCAGAGAGAGCGAGCGAGAGCTAGAGAGAGCGCAGAGAGAGAGCGCAGAGAGAGACCTAGAGAGAGCGCAGAGAGAGAGCTAGAGAAAGCGAGCAAGAGAGAGCGCAGAAAGAACAAGTGCAGAGAGGCAGAGAGCGCAGAGAGATGGACACCAACCTGTGACTGCGGTAGACATTGAGGAGGATGATGAGGGTGCCTAGGCAGTAGCAGGCCAGATAGGGACCCCCAAACAGTCTGGTCAAGCCTCTCGTACGATGCTCCCAACGCGCCACCTGCAACACAAGTTTTACTTCATGAATAAAGTGCCTTTTTGGTCATAGAATATAACTAAATATGTAATATAACTAAAATAACTATTTATTTCAACATTGTTATAAAAAGTATAGGTTCAACTTCATAACAAACATGTTTTCCCATCTCCAGAGATTAAATTTAAAAAATGATAATAAAAAAGGTGACAATTAAAGTGACTGGGTTGACCGTAAGAGGGTGGACAATGTCACCTTAATAAATCTGCCATGAATCCCCAAGTGACAGGGGGAATCGAAGATTGTTGTGTACAACAGGAAGTGGCAATTGAATGCAAGCTTAAAACATGTCTAGCACATCTATGGGCAACAGGGTTGACGTGTCATGCTCGACAGTCAGTTTTCCACGACAAAACAGAAAATAAATAAATATATCTTCAGAAATGACTTTGTCAAAGCAAAACAACAACTTGGGCTTAACAATTACAGTGCCTTCAGAAAGTATTGATAGTATTGATTCTCACCCATCTGCACACAATACCCCATAATGACAAAGTGAATGTTTAGACATTTTTGCTAATTTATTTAAATGAAACACAGAAATAATCCATTTACATAACTATTCCCACCACTGAGTCAATACATGTTAGAACATATTTTAAGTATATTTAAAATTACCTAAATTGGAACAATTTTAAATAAATGTAATGCATTTAATGTTCATTTTATTAGCATTTAAGTATATTAAATACATATAACATCTAAATTGAGACACTTTTTTGTACTTAAGTTTATTGTTATTATATTAGATACAGAGCAAAAAAGATATAATATGAAATACCATTTTAGTATATTTCTATATTTATAAGTTGTATTTGAATCAGAATTCCTGTATTTTCTTTACAAAAAAAGTGCATTTATAATGTATTTCATGTATACTTCTACTCATTAACGACATTAGTTACTGTATTGAGCCATGTAAAGGTTACCTTTACAATTAACACTTATGAGATATATGCACCATTGGGATTTCACACTTTAGTTGTTCACATACGTTTTTGGTAATAAATGATAATTTAAAAAAAATGTGGAATGTATATGTAATTAAAAGTACTACATTATTCAGTTATAAAATGAATATCAAAATATTTGAATAAGCTAAATATGAGAAACAATATCATATTATAAATCAAAACATCAACTGCAGAAAATGATGCTGGGGAATAAGCCAATGTTTGTGCACATGCATTTCTTTGAGTATGCTTCAAATATATGTATGTATATATGTAAGTTAAATATACGTTTTTGAAAGTATACTTAAGTATATTTTCTTGCAATATGAAAAAGTATACTCTCAGGAAGCATGTTCCTCAGCTGTGTAATATCATTGTCACCTTTCTCTGCACTCTTCTGAACAGGAATTCAGAAGGTACTTCAAAACTCATTGGCACTGAAACTACAGTGCCTTGCAAAAGTATTCATACCCCTTGGATTTATTCACACTTTGTTGTCCTACTGAAAGAGAAATTTGTATCCCGGTGTCTGTTGGAAAGCAGACTGAAATAGGTTTTCCTCTAGGAGTTAAACTATTCTGTTTCTTTTTATCATAAAAAACTCCCTAGTTGCAGTCTAAGGCACTGCATCGCAGTGTTTGGGCGTTCGGGAGTCCCATAGGGCTCACAATTGGTCCAGGGTCGTCCGGGTTAGGGGAGGGCCATTATTTGGTTCATCGCACTCTAGCGACTCCTTGTGACAGTCTTCAGTTGAACGGTGTTTCCTCCAACACATTGGTGCAGCTGGCTTCATGTCTTGGAGGACGCATGACTCGACCTTCTCCTCTCCCGAGCCCATTGGGGAGTTGCAGCGATGAGACACAAATGTAACCACCAAAAAGGGAGTAAAAATGTGCAAACCCATAACAGGATGCAGCCACCATCATGCTGGAAAATATGAAGTGGTTCTTAGTGATGTTTTTCTGGATTTGAATTTGTCTCAAAATAACACTTTGTATTCAGGACTTTAAAAAAACAAAATGGCCACATTATTTGCAGTTTTACTTTAGTGTCTTATTGCAAATAGGATATTTTTTTATTCTGTACAGGCTTCCTTCTTTTCACGCTGTCAATTAGGTTCATATTGTAGAGTAACTACAATATTGTAGAACATAAGTCCACTTTGACAATATGGGATATTGGTTGTAGGCCAGTGATAAAAAAAATATCTCGATGTAATTCATTTTAAATTCAGGCTCTATCACAACAAAATGTGGGGAAAAGTAAATGGGTAAATACTTTCTGAAGGCACTGTATTTATGCAATAAGGCACTAAAGTAATACTGAACATTTTTTAATAATAATAATTATACACTTTTAGGCCTAAGTGCAAAGCCTTATGTTAGCGGCAAATCCAACAACACATCACTGAGTAACTACCTCCTTATTTTCAAGCATGGTAGTAGTGGCTGCATCATGGTATGGGTATGCTTGACATCGGCAAAGACTGGGGAGTTTTTCAGGATGAAAAGACATTGGATGGAGCTTAGCACAGGCAAAATCCCAGAGGAAAACATGCGTCAGTCTGCTTTACAACTGACACTGGGAGAGGAATTCACCTTTCAGCAGGACAATAACCTACAACACAAGGTCAAATCTACACTGGAGTTGCTTACCAAGAAGACAATGAATGTTCCAAGTGGGTGAGTGGCCAAGTCACAGTTTTGACCTAAATCTGTCTGAAAATCTATGGCAAGATTTTAAAACGTCTGTTTAACCATGATCCCCAACACCTTGACAGAGCTTGAAGAATTATGAAAATAATCAAATGGGAAAATATTGCACAACACAGGTAGCTTATGAGACTTACTTACCCAAGACGACTGTTGTTGGTATTTCTAACATGTATTGACTCGGGGGGTGAATACTTATCTAACCAAGGTACATTAGCATTTCATTTTTCATCCATCTTTAGTCAATGTTAGAATTTACTTTCACTTTGATATTACAGAATATTTGCACCTTGTGTCTGGAACTCTATCGGAGGGATGCGACACCATACTTCCACAAGAAATTTCACCATTTAGTGTTCGGTCTCAGGCAGCGCTCCAGAATATCCCATAAGTGATCAAATGGGTTTACATCCTCATCAAACCATTCAGTGACCACTCGTGCTCTGTGGATGGGGGCATTGTCATCCTATGGGGGCATAGCCATGGTATCCAAAATAATGCCCTGCCCAGCAATTTTATACATGCCCCTAAGCATAATGGGATATGAATTGCTTAATTAACTCAGGAACCACATATGTATGGAAGTACCTGCCTTTAATTCCTTTTGTATCCCTCAATTACTAAGTGTTTCCATTATTTTGGCAGTTAACTGTACCTTATATGCTTTATGACAGAAGATACTATAAATACACAGGTAGATCAAAGCTTTACCACACTGTGTGAATGCATTCTGTGCCAGCACCATTCACAGATTCAATCAAGGCTTAGGTAACAGCCTGGACAGGCCACTCCATCCAGTTACTTACCACGGGTGTATTTCAGACAACAAGGTCCTGGCTCGTCTCTGATATGATGCATTAGGAGCTCTTAAATGTGTCTGTGTAGGCTCTATTACAGAGGTACTGAGTGTCTTAGTGGGTGCAGGCTCAGTCCCCCGGGGCCCGGTTCTCTGACAGGGCCTTAGAACCAGCCTAATCACCACATGAGATTCATGCCCCGTATTAATGCACGGCCGCGCTCCGTCCCTGTCCCCAGCCCAGGGAAACAGAGGGAACAGAACATGCCCTAATCACATGCATAACTGGCTACACATTAGAACTCCTCCTCCCCTCCTACAGCTATGCTATTTACTGTTTAACCATTTCAGAAAATGAAATTAGAGCATCTGTCTTAGATCTTCGATTAGATCCTATTTCTATCTCATCTGATCACACAGACTATACCAGAAATGTCAGCCTTCGACAGTTAGTCTAGATGCACAGTTGATATATAACTAAACAACCAAAAGACAAAACCATTACGGTCTTGTCTAAAAAGCGATACTAATACCTTCTCCCCTGTCAAGGTGAACCTCATCTATAGCACACTGTGGCTGTTGTTCCACTAGACATTTATATTTCAGTCATTTAGCAGATGCTCTTATCCAGAGCAACTTACAGGAAGCCCTGACTAGTCAAAGCCTTGGGGAAAATAATACATGCAGGGTGCAGAGAAAAGCCAGAGTTTAGAATTCTAGACAAAATGGTTATGAAACACACACACACACAGAGAGCGAGACAGAGACAGAGAGAGCGAGAGTGAGAGCGAGAGAGTGACCTTATCCCCACTCGACGAGACAGAAGGGCTGAATCCTATATTGAAATTCAACGCTACAAAACCAGCAGCAATGGTTTCCATGCAAACCGTTGTTTGTGCTCCTACAGTCTGACTCCACTGGCTATCGTGAGGACGAATCAGCTATGGAGACAAACATTGCATTATTTGAGCAGGAGATCGAGACTATCAAATCGGTTATCCATCCATAATCATTTTAAATCAAGAGTGAAATCATGAATCTAAAGCACTTTAATTCTAAATATACACCACCGGTCAAAAGTATGGACACACCTACTGATTCCAGGGTTTTTCTTTATTTGTACTATTTTCTACATTGTAGAATATAGTGAAGACATCAAAACTATGAAATAACACACGGAATCATGCAGTAGTAACCAAAAAAAAAAAGTGTTAAACAAGTCCAAATATATTTTATATTTGAGATTCTACAAATAGCCACCCTTTGCCTTGATGACAGCTTTGCACACTCTTGGCATTCTCTCAACCATCTTCATGAGGTCAATTAACAGGTGTGCCTTGTTAAAAGGTAATTTTTGGAATTTCTTAACTTCTTAAAGCGTTTGAGCCAATCAGTTGTGCTGTGACAAGGTAGGGGTGGTATACAGAAGATAGCCCTATTTGGAAAACAAACAAGTCCATGTTATGGCAAGAACAGCTCAACCAAGCAAAGAGAAACGACAGTCCATCATTACTTTAAGACATGAAAGTCAATCAATGCGGAACATTTCAAGAACTTTGAAGGTTTCTTCAAGTGCAGTTGCAAAAACCATCAAGCGCCATGATGAAACTGGCTCTGACGAAGACCACCACATGAAAAGAAGACCCAGAGATACCTCTGCTGCAGAGGATAAGTTCATTAGAGTTACCAGCCTCAGAAATTGCAGCCCAAAAAAATGATTCAGAGTTCAAGTAACAGACGCATCTTAACATCAACTGTTCATGGTTGAATTGCTGAAAAGAAACCAATACTAAAGGACACCAATAAGAAGAGACTTGGTTGGGCCAAGAAACACAAGCATTGGACATTACACTGGTGGAAATGTGTCATTTGGTCTGGAGTACAAATTGGAGATTTTTGGTTCCAACCGCCATGTCTTTGTGAGACGCGGTGTGGGTTAGCGGATGATCTCTGCATGTGCACTTTCGACCGTAAAGCATGGAGGAGATGTTATAGTGTAGGGGTGTTTTGCTGGTGACAATGTCTGTGATTTATTTAGAATTCAATACACTTAACCAGCATGGCAACCACAGATTTCTGCAGCGATACGCCATACCATCTGGTTTAGGCTTAGTGTGACAATCATTTGTTTTTCAACAGGACAATAACCCAACACACCTTAAGGCTGTGGAAGGGCTATTTGACCAAGAAGGAGAGTGATGGAGTGCGGCATCAGATGACCTGGCCTCCACAATCCCCTGACCTCAACCCAATGGAGATGGTTTGGGATGAGTTGGACCGCAGAGTGGTCCAAGGACAAGCAGCCAACAAAAGCTCAGCATATGTGGGAACTTCTTCAAGACTGTTGGAAAAGCATTCCAGGGGAAGCTGGTTTTTTATTTCACCTTTATATAACCAGATAGGCCAGTTGAGAACAAGTTCTCATTTACAACTGTGACCTGGCCAAGATAAAGCAATGCAATGCGACAAAAACAAAGACACCGAGTTACATATGGTATAAACAAACGTATAGTCAATAACACAATATCCAGTGTGTGCAAATGAAGTAAGGAGGTAAGGCAATACATAGGCCAAGAGTGGCAAAGTAATTACAATTTAGTAATTGTGAGTGATAGATGTGCAGATGAGAATGTGCAAGTAGAAATACTGGTGTGCAAAAGAGCAGAAAAACAAAAAGAACACAAATATGGGGATGAGGTAGGTAGTTGGTTGGATGGGCTATTTACAAATTGGCTGTGCACAGCTGCAGCAATCGGTAAGCTGCATTGACAGCTGATGCTTAAAGTTAGTGAGGGAGATATAAATATCCAACTTCAGTGATTTTTGCAATTCGTTCATTGGCAGCAGAGAACTGGAAGGAAAGGCAGCCAAAGGAGGTGTTGGCTTTGCGGATGACCAGTGAAATATACCTGCCTGAGCGCATGCTACGGGTAGGTGTTGCTATGGTGATTAGTGAGCTGAGCTGAGATAAGGCGGAGACTTAGCAAAGACTTATAGATGACCTGGAGCCAATGGGTTTGGCGACGAATATTTAGCGAGGGCCAGCCAACGAGAGCATACAGGTCGCAGTGGTGGCTGGAATATGGGGCTTTAGTGACAAAACGGATGGCACCGTGATAGACTCCATCGAATTTGTTGAGTGTTGGAGGCAAATTTGTAAATGACATCGCCGAAAGTCAAGAATCAGTAGGATAGTTATTCAGTTTTACGAGGGTAAGTTTGGCAGCATGAGTGAAGGAGGCTTTGTTGCGAAATAGGAAGCCAAATCTAGATTTATGCTGCAGTAGTTTATGTGTTGGGGGGCTAGGGTCAGTTTGTTATATCTGGAGTACTTCTCCTGTCTTATCCGGTGTCCTCTGTGAATTTAAGTATGCTCTCTCTAATTCTCTCTCTCTCTCTTTCTCTCTCTCGGAGGAGGACCTGAACCCTAGGACCATGCCTCAGGACTACCTAGCATGATGACTCCTTGCTGTCCCCAGTCCACCTGGCCGTGCTGCTGCTCCAGTTTCAACTGTTCTGCCTGCGGCTATGGAATCCTGACCTGTTCACCGGACGTGCTACCTGTCCCAGACCTGCTGTTCTCAACTCTCTAGAGACAGCAGGAGTGGTAGAGATACTCTTAATGGCTATGAAAAGCCAACTGACATTTACTCCCGAGGTGCTGACTTGCTGCACCCTCGACAACTACTGTGATTATTATTATTTGACCATGCTGGACATTTATGAACATTTGAACATCTTGGCCATGTTCTGTTATAATCTCCTAGCCACCACGCTTCTACACCTGCATTGCTTGCTGTTGGGGGTTTTAGGCTGGGTTTCTGTACAGCACTTTGAGATATCAGCTGTTGTACAAAGGGCTATATAAATACATCTGATTTGATTTAACTTTGGATTGGTGATGCTTACTGTGAGTCTGGAAGGAGAGTTTACAGTGTAGCCAGACAGCTAGGTATTTATAGTTGTCCACATATTCTAAGTCAGAACCGTCCAAAGTAGTGATGCTAGTCGAGCGGGCGGGTGCAGGCAGTGATTGGTTGAAGAGCATGCATTTCATTTTACTAGCATTTCACCCTTTTCACCCCGTTCCAAATATTTCTAACAGTCGCCCCAGAGTGAGTTATTTTATGCACGTGATGTTAGAACGTTCTCTCCATTCCAGAATGTGATTGTTACGCAACAGTACATTTAATCCGCTCTGCCCTCAAACCAAGGCACGCAGCCTGTTTTTATTTATAGGCTGTTTCAACAACTTCAATTTAAAATGATTTTCAAACAAGTTTTTATTTTCTAAGAACAGTTTGAATTGGGGTGTGTTCCGCCTCCTCATTCATTCACAGAAAAATTGTCATTTTTACTTCTGCGGACAATTCATTTTTGGGACATTTCTGCCCCGGACAAAATTCCCCTACACACTTCCCAATTGTTTGCATGCATTCCAATTACTGCATTTTTTTGTAGGTTGTACTGATTATGATGAGCTAAGATAATTCCAGCTGTGTGTATCCATGTTTGTTGACATACAATGCATTCTGGGTTTCGTCTGTTGGACCAAAGATGTTATAACAAAATGAGGTGAGTAAGGGTTCACTCATTTTTTGAGGACTTCTGGAAATGAATGATGGGATGTCGACAATATTGGACGACACCCCCCACCTCCCTTGAACATGCATACTATAAACAGACCAAACTCATCTTGTCTCCTCTTATAATCTATGGTTTCTGTGAGGGAAACAAAAAGCATGGCAGTGCGCAAAAACTACCCATTGTCCGGATTTCTAGAGAGTGTTTTACTCAATTATTTCGATCCATGGTGAGCTCACCCGTGATGTGATTAATTATAGTCATTGCTATTAGCTAATTCATATTGTACTTTGTCAGCGAGAGTTATACAAATATGACCGCTTGTGTTACGTCAATTTTTCCTCAGTTAGCGCTAGGACAAATGTAGACTACATTTTTTGTGGTTTGGATGATTGTGTTATGCTGTAGATACTTTTGTGAATGTCTGAAAATTGCATCCAAAAATAAACCTCACATTCTGGACATAACTTTGTAAGGACTGTGTTTGTGCAAAATGTTTCTGAAAAAAGTGTGGGCAACTCAAATGCTGATTGTTGCATCATTCGAAACTGGCCGTTCTAAATAAGCGTTCTAATCACACCGGTTTGATCGTACGCTACAGGGACCATTGTAGGATGATCACACCCGTGTGTTGGTACGTGTGAAAAGGTTAACCTTTTTGGGATAGGGGGCAGCATTTTTACTTTTGGATGAATAGCGTGCCCAGAGTGAACTGCCTCCTACTCTGTCCCAGATGCTAATATATGCATATTATTATTAGTATTGGATAGAAAACACTGACGTTTCTAAAACTGTTTGAATTATGTCTGTGAGTATAACATAACTCATATGGCAGGCAAAAACCTGAGAAAAATCCAACCAGGAAGTGGGAAATCTGAGGTTTGTAGATTTTCAAAGCTTGCCCTACCGAATACACAGTGTCTATTGAGTCAAGTTGCACTTCCTACGGCTTCCACTAGATGTCAACTGTCTTTAGAAACTTGTTTGAGGATTCTACTATAAAGGAGGGGCTCATGAGACCTGTTTGAGTCAGTGGTCTGGCAGAGTGGTTTCATGACGAGCGGTCACGAGAGAGTGGGCTCTCGTTCCAGTGCTTTTCTTCAGACATAGGAATTCTCCAGTTGCAACCTTATTGATGATTTATGTTTAAAAACATTTTAAAGATTGATTCCATACATCGTTTGACTTTCTATGACCTGTAACGGAACCTTTCGAGTTTGTCTGGACAAAGTGCTCGCGCCTCATGAAGATGGATTACTGGGCTGAACACACTAACAACAAGGGGCTATTTGGACATAAATGATGGAGTTTATGGAACTTTATTGAACAAATCAGTCATTTATTGTCGAACTGGGATTCCTGGGAGTGCCTTCTGATGAAGATTCTAACTTCTAACTTCTGACTCCAACATGGCGGATATTTCTCTGGCTGGATTAGTCTCTGAGCGCTGTTCTCAGATTATGCTTTTTCCGTAAAGTTTTTTTGAAATCTGATACAGCGGTTGCATTAAGGAGAAGTCTATCTTTAAATTCTGTGAATAATACTTGTATCTTTTATCAATGTTTATTATGAGTATTTCTGCAAAAATCACTGGATGTTTTGGAATCAAAACATTACTGCACGTTACGCGCCAATATAAACTGAGATTTTTGGATATAAATATGCACATTATCGAACAAAATATACATGTATTGTGTAACATGAAGTCCTATGAGTGTGATCTGATGAAGATCATCAAAGGTTAGTGATTCATTTGATCTATTTTTCTGCTTTTTGTGACTCCCATCTTTGGCTGGAAAAATGGCTGTGTGTAGCTGGGACCCTTGGTTCTGCAAACAGTGGAAGATTTTCAAAAAGTAAGTGATTATTTAATCGCCATTTGTGATTTTATGAAGCCTGTGCTGGTTGAAAAATATGTTGATGTGGGGCACCGTCCTCAACATTTGCATGGTATGCTTTCACTGTAAAGCCTATTGTAAATCGGACAATGCAGGTAGATTACAATAATTTAAGATTAATTTAAGATTAAGATTAAGATAAGATAATAAGATTTTAAACGATATAAGATATACTTGTATGTTCAGAAATGTATGTTACTACAATTATTTATTTGAATTGCGCACCCTCCAATTTCACCGGTTGTTGTCAACAGGTGTCCAGTTGACAGGACGCCTAGCCCTAAGAATTAACCTCTACATCACCAGAGGAACAGAGGAGGAGTAGGATGAGGGTACGGCTAAAGGATTTAAGAACTGGTCATCTAGTGCTTTGGGAACAGAGAATAAAAGGAGCAGATTTCTGGGCTTGGAGGGATAGATTCAGGGAATAGTGTACAGACAAGGGAAAGGTAGGGTGCGAGTACAGTGGGGGTAAACCTAGGCATTGAGTGACAATGAGAGAGGTTGCATCTCTGGAGGTGTTAGTTAAGCTAGGTGCAGTCTCTGCATGTGTGGGGGTGGGACACGGGGGCTATCTGAGGCATGTTGAGCAGGACTAGGGGCTCCACAGTAAAATAAAACAATGAGAGCTGCCCTAAACAACAGTATACAAGGCATACGGACAGAGAGAGGCATAAAGCTATCACAGGTGTTGATTGGAAGAGCTAAGACCACGGGTGAGACAACAATGGGTAAACAGCTAAGACAACGACGGGTAAATGGTGATAAATGGGCAGTGAGGGTCAGTTGGCTACATACAGGGCCTGAATTCCAGGCTGGGGCCGACAGATAAAAAAATTAAGTACCGTGTTAATGAACATTCCAGCAGGCATCAGCTGTGTAGCCGTGTGATTATAGGGTCCAATGAGCAGCAATAGATGAAACAGGGAGCCGTTCCATAGTGAATTGCTACGCTAGGTGAGAGGGAGACAGTTTTCATGAAGCTAGCGGGCCGGGGCTAGCAGATGGATCTTCACCACATCCACGATGCTTAGGCCGGTTGAGAGCACGTCGGCCGAATTACGTCAGCAGATCAGCAGACCAGTAATGATGGATCGGCGGGAGGATTGGCAAGAGAGGCATTGTAGTTGGTGTACTTCGCTTGCTAGCCGGGAGATGGGCCTAACTCGAGGCTAACTGGTGCATGCTTCTGGACAAGGGTGTTAGCCACAATAGCCACATGGTAGCAGCTAGCTAGCTGCGAAGATCCGGTGCAATGGTCCAGAGCTTGCGGCAGGAATCCGGTGATGTAGTGGAAAAAAGTAGCTGTCCGATATGCTCAGGGCTGATATCGCACTGTGCAGACTGGCAGGTATTATCCGGGCTAAAGTGGCTGGTGTCCGTGCTAAAGGTAAAGACCGCTAGCAGTGGCTAACAAGGACTAAATAGCTAGTAGCTAATTAGCTGGCTAGCTTCTGATGGAGGTTCCAGTTATTAGGTCTAAAAAATATCAGATTCGTACCACATTGTGCGAGGCGGGTTGCAGGAAGGTATATTTACTTCGAAAATGGTAAAAAAGAGATTGAAATATAATGAAATGTATACCAGAAAAACGAAAAAGACTGAATATTTACATGGGACAAAAACAAATACGTCTTACTGATGCGAGAGAATGCCAAAGGTGTGCAAAGCTGTCATCAAAGCAAAGGATGACTATTTGAAGAATCGAAAATCTATTGTGATTTGTTTATTGATTTTGTTACTACATGATTCCATGTGTTATTTCATAGTTTAGATGTCTTCACTATTTTTCTACAATGTATAACATTTTAAAAAGAAAAGAAAAACTCTTGAATGAGTAGGTGTTCTCAAACTTTTGACCGGTAGTGTAAGTAATGCAGATTCTCAAAATCTCCGAACACTTATTTATTTCACCTTTATTTAACCAGGTAGGCAAGTTGAGAACAAGTTCTCATTTGCAACTTCGACCTGGCCAAGATAAAGCAGAGCAGTTTGACACATACAACAACACAGAGTTACACAAGGAATTAACAAAACATAGTCAATAATACAGTAGAAGTCTATATACAGTGAGTGCAAATTAGGTTTTGAATTAATGAACACCTGAGTTGGGCATTGAGGCTACCATATTGAATCTGGCCTTTAACATTGTCTTGTTTATCCAGGTGAATTTCAAATTCATAGGAAACCCTGAAAAAACAAACAGTCTAGCTCTAAACCCACTGCAGCTGGTTGTAGGACATATGAATGTTAAGTAAAAATGCATACAGTGGTTCGTCCTTTGTGGCGTACCTCGGCGCAACTTACATGGTGCCACAAAATTCTGTGCAAATTAATTACTTAAAAATCATACAATGTGATTCTCTGGATTTTTGTTTTAGATTCCGTCTCTCACAGTTGAAGTGTACCTATGATAAATATTACAGACATGCTTTGTAAGTAGGAAAACCTGCAAAATCAGCAGTGTATCAAATACTTGTTCTCCCCACTGTATATATTTTTTATTGCAGGAAATTGGCTGTAAAACACAAGATGGGGGCCTGAAAAATGTTCTTGCCCGGGACCGAATTCAGCCACGCCAACGGGCTGACCATGGTCATTGCCACGACGCCGCTACGCTCACCACTTAAGCAACCTTTTTGAGCCAGGAAAAAAAACCTGTGGGTGTGCATGCATGTGTGGCTGGGTTCGGAGCTAACTGCAAAAAATGTGAGTGTACACACACACACACGCTCCATAGTTGTCATATCCAAAGGAACGCTAAACATCCAAGCTAATAAATTAGGCTAAATATAACTAATTACGATTAAACGTAAGATAAGATCATGGTGGCCCAATTATATGCAAAGGGCTGTATGGTGCAGCAGCTCATAAGAATATAATTTTGTGATTTTATTTATGGACTTTAAAATTAATGGTATATTAAATGGTATTGATGCTGCAGATTATAATTTCTAAATGCCTTGTGAGATCAATTATTGTATCCCATAAAAACCCAAAATATAAGCTTGTTTACCCCATAACTATAACCTAAAATAATAACTCAAATCTAAATAAAACACCGTATAGTCTCAAAACATGGTTAAAACTATAATTTTGATCTCATGGATAGTCAGACAGCGGTGTGAATGCAAGGACTATGAATTTGAGAGTGATTACATTTCTCCAGCCCCATCCCTCAGCCTCATGTCCCTGGTCCACTTGACAGTCTGAAGTAGTAACAAAGTAACCTTGGCAATAATAACATTAATAGATTGTTATGTCGGCAGCCAATGGAAAGACATGGAGTAGCTACCATCTAAGATGAAGAGTTGCCCAATGTTGCTTTATAGTGAAAATTCTGAATTCAAACTATTCATTCAGATGAGCAAAGGTGGAACCTTGAATACCAGACTACTACACGTGAGGCTTCATGCAGAATCCCCATCACGTTTCTCTTCACTTTGTTTCACATTTTTTGCTTCCCTTTCATGATGTGCTCCCTCACCCTTATCTCCCCTCCATTTCAATTTTCAATTGAAATGAAAAGTAATCTTACTTCCTTTCTATTCCACCCTGTAAAACATATTTTTATGAATTATTTTTTACCTGCCCAAATGGTCAGTACATCTCCCTGCTAGACTTTTATTATATTGTGCTTCTCCTCTCATCCCTTCACCCCTCTTTTCTTATCCTTTGTCAGCTAGTTCTGCTAAGCTCCTTTCATTCTTGCTGACTCATGGTCTGGTTGATTGTTCTGGGCTGGGCTCAATAAAACACCCGAGGGGTGAAAAGGGGTCCTTCGGCCCTGCTGGCTAATGGGCTGGCACCCATTCTACATCAGTTGCATTTTCCACCTCTTGGCCTGAGAGGCTGCTTATTAAAACGGGCATAGGAGTGAGGCACCTGTAGTGTTGGTGAGTGTGAAAGGTGGATGGGAGCGAGGTTTGATTGCAGTTTTTCCTTCAACACCGATTGATAACTCCAATGGAACCACCGCCGCCCACCAACTTACATCAAGCCTCCTCATTCACCTCGGAGAATGAGTGAAAAATGTCATGTCAAAAACTCAACAATGCTATTGTGTTAGGGAGGTGTTGGGCACTGTGTGGGTGAAAAGGCATGCTGTACCAGAGTGTATGTTGCCATTTCAGAATCCACTGTATAAATGAAGAGGGTCTTTTAGGGTGATGTATTGTTTAAATATTTTGCATTACTCATCTCATATGTACAGCTGAAGTCAGAAGTTTACATACACCTTGGCCAAATACATTTAAAACTTTGTTTTCCACAATTCCTGACATGTAATCAAGGTAAACATTTCCTGTCTTAGGTCAGTTAGGATCACAACTTTACTTTAAGAATGTGAAATGTCAGAACAATAGTAAATTAATTATATATTTCAGCTTTTATTTCTCTCATCACATTCCCAGTGGGTCAGAAGTTTACATACACTCAATTATTATTTGGTAGCATTGCTTTTAAATTGTTGAACTTGGGTCAAATGTTTTGGGTAGCCTTCCACAAGCTTCCCACAATAAGTTGGGGGAATTTTGGCCCATTCCTCCTGACAGAGCTGGTGTAACTGAGTCAGGTTTTGTAGGCCTCCTTGCTCGCACATGCTTATCAGTTCTACCAACAAATTTTCTGTGGGATTGAGGTCAGGGCTTTGTGATGGCCACTCCAATACCTTGACTTTGTTGTCCTTAAGCCATTTTGCCACAACTTCGGAAGTATGCTTGTGGTCATTGTCCATTTGGAAGATCCATTTGTAACCAAGCTTTAACTTCCTGACTGATGTCTTGAGATGTTGCTTCAATAGATCCACATAAATTTTCTATCCTCATGATGCCATTTATTTTGTGAAGTGCACGAGTCCCTCCTGCAGTAAAGCACCCCCACAACATGATGCTGCCACCCACGTGCTTAACGGTTGGGATGGTGTTCTTCAGCTTGCAAGCCTCCCCCTTTTTCCTCCAAACATAACGGTGGTCATTATGGCTAAACAGTTCTATTTTTGTTTCATCAGACATGAGGACATTTCTCCAAAAAGTACAATCTTTGTCCCCATGTGCATTTGCAAACTGTAGTCTGGCTTTCTGATGGTGGTTTTGGAGCAGAGGCTTCTTCCTTGCTGAGCGGCCTTTCAGGTTATGTCGATATAGCACTAGTTTTACTGTGGATATAGATACTTTTGTACCAGTTTCCTCCAGCATCTTCACAAGGTCCTTTGCTGTTGTTCTGGGATTGATTTGCACTTGTAGCACCAAAGTACGTTTATCTCTAGGAGACAGAACGCATCTCCTTCCTGAGCGGTGTGATGGCTGCTTGGTCCCATGGTGATTATACTTGCATACTACAGTTTGTACAAATGAACGTGGTACCTTCAGGCGTTTGGAAATTGCTCCCAAGGATGAACCAGACATGTGGAGGTCTACAATTGTTTTCTGAGGTCTTGGCTGATATACTAACTGTATATACTATATTCTATCCTACTGTGTCTTAGTCTATGCCACTGACATTGCTAGTCCAAATATTTATATATTCTTAATTCCATTCCTTTAACTTTAGATTGTGTGTATTGTTAGATATTACTGCACTGTTGGAGCAAGAAACAGAAGCATTTCGCTACACCCGCAATAACATCTGCTAAACCCGTGTATGCAGCCAATAAAATTTGATTTGAATTTGATATCTTTCATTGTCTGTACAGGAGCCGTGTGCAGCATGTGCAGGAGCAGTTCGAGCTTCAACTTGGTGGGAGAAGCTGTGCTGTTACTGTGTGGCAGCGTTTCACAAACTCGGTCCTATAATAAAGGTGAAAAAAATAATATTACACTCAGGTTATAATGTCAACCAAGCTAGATTCACGACCTAGCATTAGACGATGTTGCCCTTTGCACCAAAATTACTTTCTACACTGAAATGCAACAGGGTTTTCCCAAACTCTGTCCCCGGGACCCCAAGTGCACGTTTTGGTTTTTGCCCTAGCACTACACAGCTGATTCAAATAATCAAATCATGATGATTAGTTGAATCAGCTGGGTAGTGCTCAGGGAAAAAACAAAAATGTGCAATTGGGGTCCCGGGGACAGAGTTTGGGAAAACCCTGTTGGCCAAAGGAAGAATTGGTTTTGGGGGTGACCAGTGAGATATACCTGCTGGAGTGCGTGCTACGGGTGGGTGCTGCTAAGGTGACCAGTGAGCTGAGATAAGGCGGGGCTTTACCTAGCAGAGACTTGTAGATGACCTGGAGCCAGTGGGTTTGGCGACGAGTATGAAGCGAGGGCCAGCCAATGAGAGCGTACAGGTTGCAGTGGTGGGTAGTATATGGGGCTTTGGTGACAAAATGAATGGCACTGTGATAGACTGCATCCAATTTGTTGAGTAGAGAGTTGGGAGGCTATTTTGTAAATGACATCGCCAAAGTCGAGGATCGGTAGGATGGTCAGTTTTACGAGGGTGTGTTTGGCAGCATGAGTGAAGGATGCTTTGTTGCGAATTCTAGATTTAATTTGGATTGGAGATGCTTAATATGAGTCTGGAAGGATAATTTACAGTCTAACCAGACACCTAGGTATTTGTAGTTGTCCACACATTCTAAGTCAGAACCATCCAGAGTAGTGATGCTGGACGGGCGGGCGGGTAGCGATCGGTTGAAGAGCATGCATTTAGTTTAACTTGCATTTAAGAGCAGTTGGAGGCCACGGAAGGAGAGTTGTATGGCATTGAAGCTCGTCTGGAGGTTAGTTAACACAATGTCCAAAGAAGTGCCAGAGGTATGCAGAATGGTGTCGTCTGCATAGAGGTGGATCAGAGAATCACCAGCAGCAAGAGCGACATCATTGATGTATACAGAGAAGAGAGTCGGCCTGAGAATTGAACCCTGTGTCACCCCCATAGAGACTGCCAGAGGTCCGGACAACAGGCCCTCCGATTTGACACACTGACTCTGTCTGAAAAGTAGTTGGTGAACCAGGCGAAGCAATTATTTTGAGAAACCAAGGCTGTTGAGTCTGCCAATAAGAATGTTGTGATTGACAGAGTCGAAAGCCTTGGCCAGGTCGATGAATACGGCTGCACAATACTGCCTTTTATCGGTGGCGGTTATGATATCATTTAGGACCTTGAGCGTGGCTGAGGTGCACCCATGACCAGCTCTGAAACCAGATTGCATAGCGGAGTAGTTACGCTGGGATTCGAACTGGTCGGTAATCTGTTTGTTAACGTGGCTTTTGAAGACCTTAGAAAGGCAGGGTAGGATAGATATAGGTCTGTAGCAGTTTGAAGAAGGGGATGACCGTGGCAACTTTCCAATCTATGGGAATCTCAGACGATACAAAATAGAGGTTGTGAGAGAGTGTAATCAGAATTGTGTAATCTGGTTGACGTTAGCGCCACCAGCTAGCCATAGAGTTAGAGAGATAAGAAGAAAGAAGAGGGACAGGCTGACCCTGCCATTACCTCAATGTCAACATGGCTGAATGAGCCCGCTGCAGAGGAACGTAAGGGGTAGGGCGGGCACACAGTCCTGTCCAGACCTTGAGGCTGAGCTGCTACACAACTCAAATCTCATGAACCACCGACCTGCTAACTATCATTTCTACTCTGCAATGATCAATTATGGTCACAGTGATTGCCTTGAGTGCACACACCTAGTTACTCAGGTCATTATCAAATCACTGATTAAAAAGAACGAAAACCAAGAGTAAATGGACACAGCCAATGAGGACCAGCGCTGAAATATCTCACTGAGCTCATTTCCCTTCTCTGCACAGCTAGAACACACAAACTTGTCTCAAGTCTATGGGTGCAACCCATGTCTGGGGCACAAATAAATATTGGACGGAGCTATGGTGGGACTAGCTAACTCATGTCTGACTACAACAATGTACTAACTGTGAAACACTTTCGACACATTGTAGAGTCCATGCCTCGACGAATTGAGGTGGTTCGTAGGGCAAAAGGGGGTGCAACTCAATATTAGGAAGGTGTTCCTAATATTTTGTGCACTCAGCAAATTATATACACTAAGGCAACAACCAAAGGGTATTCAAACAAACCCTATACAGGTGTCAAATCCTCCATGTACATTCACAATTTTTACAAGTGCTCAGAATATTTCGCTTTCAATTAAAGGCCAGTAGACATTTACAGGCTAAAGAAAAGTTGGGTAAGATGTTTGTGAAAAGAAGCTCTACCCTTTCCTCTGAAATTATATAAAAAGATCTATTGAATAGCCTCTATTGAATAGAGTTTTTATTTTCCCCTTTCCCGCAGACCCACTTGAATGCTTTTAGGTTATTCTCACAGAGAGAGAGAGAGGACACATGCTGTACCGATTCAATAGAATTATATACTGGTCTCTCACAGTCAGAACATCTCAAGTTGGTTTATATTTCTCTACCTCTGTCTCCCTTAGTTTCTACTTATGGTGAGAGTTTTGCTGACTTTGTTTCATGTGTTAAGATTTTCTGAACAACAGATATGAATGACTGGCAAAAAAAGATCTGAGTAACCCACACAGAAAAAAGACCTGAAGAACTGGCTGTAAACTTCAGAGACCACTCGGGCTTGGTGCTGCTAGCCCAAAACTCTCCACTCTACTATTAGAAGAATACCACTAGTTGCTACAAAACAAATGCCGACAAACTATGACCTCTTTCATGACGTTTAGTGTGCCAAGTGTTATTGTTATCAACCAGTTGACGGGGGAAATCAATATTGTTTTGGTGTTTCAATATTACATCTGAGTCTAAAAGATAAAAGTGTTATATAACCAGCTGATAATGCATGTTACGGGCGTGCATTTGCATAACCAGCCCAGATAAACGTGTCATGTTGTCCTCCTAAACCCGGGGCAGATCCTCGGTCTCTGCAAATGTGTTGAAGGCATGGCCTTAAAAACAGATGACTTCTTTCAGCATGTTAACCAATAGACAACTAACAATTTGTTCAGTTTCATTGAATTAACTTCCAACACTGATTGCTTTGATATGTAAACTGAGGAACTGTGAAAGAAATGGGTTGGGAGAAATAGAGGGAGAAGAACAGAGCAAAGCGAGGAGGGGCAGGAAAAACAGGCGAGTAACAGAGAGAAGTTGGGAGAGGCTTTTAACTATATGGTATACAGCTATGGACAGAATCAGTGTTGAAGTACTAGGGAGCGGTCTCCAGACTACATTCTTGTCTCGGATACCTTTGACTCGGTCTCGATAGTGAAGACTCAATTTCTTCTAGTCAGAATGATCAGCTTCCATTCAGTCAGAGCATAAAACCGCTTCGCCAGGCCAAATATATACACTCCTTTCTTGAAACAATCTCTTAACAGTCTTTATATGTATTATAGACATGTTTGCACAGTGGCAAACCTATAGGCCTTCAGTGTGCGACAGGTTTGTGATTCTGAAAGGATAGTAAGCATAATACTAGCTCACTCATGTAGGGAAGTGCACTTTTTGCAAAACACAAAGGGCCAGTGGTGCAGTGGAAGGTATACGCAGGTATAAGCCGTATACCCACTTTTTTGATGCGAATCAAAGTAGTTTAGTGGAGGTATACGACTTAGCAGCTCACAGAAAAATTACATGGGTAGCAGGTAGGGTAGAAAATACATTTTAGCATATGATATCTACCAGTAAATGCTAACTGAGGCAACAATGGATACGCAAACCAGGTATTGCATTTTTTTTTGTCAGAGGTGTTGGTTAAATTATTTTTTTGAACTAAGAATCTTGAAAGTGAAAATCTGAAGAAAAAGAATGTTTCACACAGGGTGCCCTTCCTTCACTGGGAGGGCAGTTAGGGAACTCTTTTGCAAAATTAGAGTACTCCCATTTTTCCAGGCACCATAAGGCTGATGATGGAAATTGTTATCTTTATTTAGCCATCTTACATATAAAACCTTATTTGTTCATCAGAAACGGCGAAAAACTCACCACAGGTTAATGAGAAGGGTGTGCTTGAAAGGATGTTGGGTTGTATTGGAGAGAGTCTCAGTCTTAAATTATTTTCGTTGGCATGCTAGTGAGGTCCGAGAATCCATTCGCACATACAGTTGAAGTCGGAAGTTCACATACACTTAGGTTAGAGTCATTAAAACTCGTTTTTCAACAACTCCACAAATTTCTTATTAGCAAACTACAGTTTTGGCAAGTTGGTTGCATGATAAGACATTTTTCCAACAATTGTTTACAGATTATTTCACTTAATCACAATTCCAGTGGGTCAGAAGTTTACATACACTAAGTTGACTGTGCCTTTAAACAGCTTGGAAAATTCCAGAAAATGATGTCATGGCTTTAGAAGCTTCTGATAGGCTAATTGACATAATTTGAGTCAATTGGAGGTGTACCTGTGGATGTATTTCAAGGCCTACCATCAAACTCAGTGCCTCTTTGCTTGACATCATGGGAAAATGAAAAGAAATCAGCCAAGAACTCAGAAAAACAATTGTAGACCTCCACAAGTCTGGTTCATCCTTGGGAGCAATTTCCTAACGCCTGAAGGTACCACGTTCATCTGTACAAACAATAGTATGCAAGTATAAAGACCATGGGACCACACAGCCGTAATATCGCTCAGGAAGGAGACACATTCTGTCTCCTAGAGACGGATGAACTTGTGCGAAAAGTGCAAATCAATACCAGAAGAAGCAAAGGACCTTGTGAAGATGCTAGAGGAAACAGGTACAAAAGTATCTATATCCACAGTAAAACAAGTCCCATATCGACATATCCTGTAAGGCTGCTCAGCAAGGAAGAAGTCACTGCTCCAAAACCTCCATAAAAAAAGCCAGACTATGGTTTGCAACTGCACATGGGGACAAAGTTTGTACTTTTTGGAGAAATGTCCTCATGTCTGATGAAACAAAAATAGAACTGTTTGGCCATAATGACCACCGTTATGTTTGGAGGAAAAAGGGGGAGGCTTGCAAGCTGAAGAATCCCATCCCAATCGTGAAGCACAGGGGTGGCAGCATCATGTTGTGTGGGTGCTTTGCTGCAGGAGGGACTGGTGCACTTCACAAAATAGATGGCATCATGAGGGTGGAAAATTATGTGGATATATTGAAGCAACTTCTCAAGACATCAGTTAGGAAGTTAAAGCTTGGTCGTAAATGGATCTTCCAAATGGACAATGACCCCAAGCATACTTTCAAAGTTGTGGCAAAATGGCTTAAGGACAACAAAGTCAAAGTATTGGCGTGGCCATCACAAAGCCCTGACCTCAATCCTATAGAACATTTGTTGGAAGAACTGAAAAGGCGTGTGCGAGCAAGGAGGCCTACAAAACCTGGTGTACAGCTCTGTCAGGAGGAATGGGCCCAAATTCACCCAACTTATTGTGGGAAGCTTGTGGAAGGCTACCCGAAACGTTTGACCAAAGTTAAACCATTTAAAGGCAATGCTACCAAATACTAATTGAGTGTATGTACACTTCTGACCACTGGGAACTAGATGAAAGAAATAAAAACTGAAATAAATAATTCTCTCTACTATTATTCTGACATTTCACATTCTTAAAATAAAGTGGTGATCCTAACTGACCCAAGACAGGGGATTTACTAGGATTAAATGTCAAGAATTGTGAAAAACTGAGTTTAAATGTATTTGGCTAAGGTGTATGTAAACTTCCGACTTCAACTGTAATACATCTGTTAAAGTGTGTATGCGACGAATAAACTTTAATTGGATTTTCAATATGTACTGTTTGATGTACTCGAGGACCAGAGTTGGGAAACACTGCTCTCTAGTTATATGATAAATAGAATTGCGCTAGAACAGCCACTAAACATTTGAATGTGAAGATCCATTCTATTAATTTGATTTCTATGCATTGGCTAC